>NC_041385.1:730171309-730252117 GCF_002162155.2 Triticum dicoccoides
AGTACACCCCTGCAGGGTTAACATCATCTATTCGAATAGCCGTGTCCGCGGTAAAGGACTTCTGGGTTGCTTATATCAGTTCATAGACAAGTGAAAGTGGATACCCTAAAATACGCAAGATAAGCGTGAGTGCTATGGATGGCGTTCTCGTAGGGAGACGGGAGCGGATCCATAGTGGTGTATTGATATGGTGAATATGTGGACTCGTGTGCGCCACCTCAAAAGAGTCGCTTGCAGTCGTAGTTTAGGATAGCCACCGAGTCAAAGCTGGCTTGCTGCAGTTAAACCCCACCATCCCTTTGTTGAAAATGATGCATATGTAGTTAGTTCTGATGTAAGTCTTGCTGGGTACATTTGTACTCACGTTTGCCTATTTCATGTTTTTGCAGAGAGACTTCAGTCTCACTAGTAGTTCCACGTGGACTTCGATGTTTAGCTTGTTACCTCAGCTACGATCTTGTGCCCTCGGCAGGATCTGATAGATAGTCAGGCTTCTCGGCCTTTTTCATTTATAGCTGTCTGTACCCAGACATGATAGCTTCCGCTTGTGCTTTGACTTGTATGCTCTGATTGTTGGGTCTGAGACCCATGTTTGTAATATCTCGCTCCTCGGAGCCTATTGATTAAAATACTTGAGTTGTAGAGTCATGTTGTGATGCCATGTTGTATTTGCACATATCGAGCATATTGTGTGTATGTTATTGAAATGCTTGGTATGTGTGGGATCTGACAACCTAGTTGTTTATCCTTGGTAGCCTCTCTTACCGGGAAATGTCTCCTAGTGTTTCCACCGAGCCATGGTAGCTTGCTACTGCTCCGGGACACTTAGGCTGGCCAGCATGTGTCCTTCTTCGTTCCTGTGTCTGTCCCTTCGGGGAAATGTCACGCGATGAATACCAGAGTCCTGTTAGCCCGCTACAGCCCGGTTCACCGGAGTCCTGCTAGCCCAGTGCTACAGCCTGGATTCACTCGCTGATGACCGACACGTTCGATGCTGGGTCATGGATGCCTGTCCCTGTAAGTCTGTGCCACTTTGGGTTTACGACTAGCCATGTCAGCCCGGGCTCCTTATCATATGGATGCTAGCGACACTGTCATATACGTGTGCCAAAAGGCGCAAACGGTCCCGGGCAAAGGTAATGCGACACCCGTGGGGATACCGTGCGTGAGGCCGCAAAGTGATATGAGGTGTTACATGCTAGATCGATGTGGCATTGAGTCGGGGTCCTGACAGGGAGGAAAGAAGAGGAAGGCCGCCCCAACTGGGGAGGCCGGAGGGTCCAAGAAGGGGAGGACCCTTCTGCCGGACTACGCCTCCGATGCCGAAGACGGCGGGGAGGAATGGCCATCCAAGGTCAAGCCCCTGGCAAAATCGTAAGTATCCGGATACCAGAATAACTTATGGCGCTCCTCTGATGTATGGTACCTTCTGACGCCGAATTCAATTATGTAGTCCACCCCGGGCTCAGCTCGGCGATTCGTCGAGCGGCTCCCTGGACTCGTCGGATGTGAATAGCGCTTCACTTCCGACGGCCTCCTTCCCTCTCCCTACAGACGACGCTGAGGTGGAGTCCCAAAAGGGGCTAAACCAGGAGGAGGTGGTCCCGGAGGCGCCACAAGGCGACCTCCCGGACTCCAGCCCAAAGGGGGTAAAACCCCAGAGGGATCTAAGTCCGTCCCCGGGCCGGACACCGCTCCGGAACCAACAACAGTTCTAGAGTCTGGCAGGCAGCGCCTTCGTAAGAAAGGCGCGCCTACGACGCCGGTGGCCTCCGTCCAACCAGAGACGCCGGACAATTTGCTGGAGGTGCTTAACGGTGCCTCCATCGACGAGGAGCACCGCACTATTATGAGTGCGGTGATTCAGAAGGTTCAGTCCGCCAAGAGCGGACTGATAGAAGCCTGTACCAGCCTGCTAACAGGCTTCGAGGTATGTAAAACATATAAAAATGTTGCTGCATAGACAGTAGCCCCTGATGCTCAGTTCGGCGTTCGAAAAGAAAAGCCGGGCTGAGGATCTAAAAAGATATATGCAGGAGTCTAACATAAATATGTCAATATGGGAATGCAGGCTGCGCTGCTGACCTCTGTCGCACTGACTGCGGAGGTCGATACATTGAAGAAGAGCCTCGAGCGGTCCGAGAACGAGCTCGGCCGTGCCAAGAAGCATCTCGAGGACAAGGAGGGTATGTAATACCGTATGTAAATGTATATACAAATACCTGGTTGCAAATAATGACAGGACCAACGTGAATGTTGCAGGGACCACGACCGAGGTGGTGACCCTGAAGGAAGCGGTGTCCAAGGCCAAAAATAGTGCGGCCTTGGAGCGCATCGAGCGAGAGAAACAGGAGCCGCGGGTGGCGGAGGTGCGGCAAGAGCTCTAGGCTCTCGTGGAGAAACACGAGAGTTTGGAGCGTGACTCGAAGACTCGAGAGTCCGAGCTCGCATTGGCTCTTGAGAGTGCCAAAACCGCTAAGGCCGAAGCCCAGAAGGCCCTCCAGGAGATCGAGGCGATAAAGAAGATAGCGGTGGGTAAGGCATTCTTCATGCAAAGCAAGCATATAAAAGTGAATTATCTGTTACTTACCCGAATCCGGAGCTCTCCAGGAGCGTTCGCCGATCTGCCCCGTAGTGTGTCTGATGCTGCCGCGTTCTACCGCGCCAAGGAGGGGAGCTCGACGGAAAAGGTGTTCTGGTCTCAATATGCTGGGGCCGGACATCCGGTGCCCCTGAGCGACCAGCTGAAGCAGCTGGTCGAGCTCAACAAGTTGGCCAAACAGGCCATGAAGGGCCTCATAGTTCGGCTGTGGCCTGGAGAAGCCATGCCTGGGAGCTACTTCGGTCTGGTGCGGCGGCTGGTGGACGCTTGTCCATGGATTGAAGTCATCAAGCGCTCCGTCTGTATTGAAGGTGCCCGTCGGGCCCTTGCCCGTGCTAAAGTGCATTGGGGGAAGATGGACGCCGAGAAGCTTGTGACGGACGCGCCACCGCCGGGCAAGGAGTATCGCAAGCCCGAGATGTATTATAAGGGTGTCCTGAAGGGTGCCTGCATTATAGCGGGTGAATGCTCCAAAGATGTAATTTTTTAGTAGACTCGCATCTGTTATCTTGTACACTGAAAACTTTGTTCATATGCGCTAAGCAACGCTTGTTAATTTAAAATATTACCTTCTGTGCGGCCGTTTATCAAATCTGAGAGATACAAGTCGTCGGCTTCCACCCCCATGCCATGAGTGCTGGGGTGTTCAGGATAAACCTGAGCGCTCTTGTTCCCATTCTTGGGTCCATCTAGGGAGGCGCTCAGCACAACGAACAAGGCCGTCAGACTTATAATGCTTTATCACTCTCACTTAGCCATAGAATTCTATAATTTTAAATTTCGGCGAAGCCCCTAGTATTTGGAAGACCGAGTTCAGGGCCCTAGGCCAGATAAATCCGGCTCCTCGCTCTAAGCGGCATAAGTCTTTAGGGACTCGAAAAACCTCGCGAACAGCGACCGGTCTCTCGCACTATCATGACGGTCAGTTTTAGCTTTCTCTACTAAGGTGTTAACCCAGCTCAACTGGGGCACAATCGCAGTAGTTCTCCCAGCGCTACCTTAGCCAACATTGCGGAACGTAAGGTACCAAAACATGGGAGCCGGGCAAACCCAACTATTGACCCAAGACATGATTCGGAGCCGATGCATATAGTGCTATAAGTTCGGGGTGCCGCACTCGTGAGAGTGTTCGTTCTTCTCACACCTTTATTATGGGGTGCTTAAGCCCTTGGTGTATTGGCCGTACCAAAGCATACGGTTGCATAATATCATGACTGAACATATTTGTATAAAAATAGACGAATACAATAATAGATAAGAGTCATGTATTATTTATTAAAAAAGGGGCTGCTGTGAAAGCAGAACGATACAAATAGTGCGATAAGCATGAGATGGGATTATTTGACATGTCACCCACCGGGGGCAAGCTGTGAGACTTTTAAGTAAAACAGGTATTTAGCTCGTTATAGAGACCACCTGCACATTTGACGTGGCTTGCTCTCTCCCTGGCTGTTGCATCGTGTGTTCGGCGAGTGTATTGCCGAACAGGCCTTCCGGATAGTTGGGTCCGGAATGGGACTATGTCGAAGATTAACTCTTCGCTTCGAAAATTATTCGGGGATCCGAAGACCACTTCGAGTGTAACCGAGCCTATACAGCTGGCTTCCACACCTGGTATGACGCCTTTAAAGGTTGCCTTTGTGGGTTTAATCCTTGAGAGATCTATACCCATTTTTCGCACTGTATCCTGATAAAGCAGGTTCAGGCTGCTGTCGCCGTCCATGAGGACTCTAGTGAGGTGAAATCCATCAATGATTGGGTCTAGGACCAATGCGGCTAATCCGCCGTGACGGATGCTAGTGGGGTGGTCCCTTCGATCAAAAGTGATCGGGCAGGAGGACCATGGGTTGAACTTTGGGGCGACCGGCTCCAACGCATAGACGTCCTTGAGAGCACGCTTCCACTCCCTTTTGGGGATATGGGTTGCGTATATCATGTTCACCGTCCGCACTTGCAGGGGGGAGCCCTTCTGTCCTCTGTTGTTCGGCGGCCGGGGCCCCTCCTCGTCCTCGCTATGCAGCCCCTTGTCTCTGATTTCGGCACTTAACTTGCCTGCCTACTTGAACACCCAACAATCCCTGTTGGTGTGGTTGGCTGGTTGTTCGGGGGTGCCGTGTATCTGGCACGAGCGATCGAGTATCCGGTCTAAACTGGATGGGCCCGGAGGGTTTATTTTGAATGGCTTCTTCCGCTGACCGGGTTTAGAGCCTCTGAATCCGGCATTAACTGTCGTATCCTCAGTGTTGTCGTTGTTAATGCGGCGCTTGTGCTTGTTGCGACGTGACCTGCCGTTGTTTTCCTTGGTATCCGAATTTCCAGGGCTCTTGGTTATGTTGTTGCTATGAGCTAGCCAGCTGTCTTCTCCCGCGCAAAAGCGGGTCATGAGTGTCGTGAGGGCTGCCATAGATTTCGGCTTTTCCTGTCCTAGGTGTCAGGCAAGTCATTCGTCTCGGATGTTGTGCCTGAAGGCTGCAAGGGCCTCGGCGTCCGGACAGTCGACTATTTGATTTTTCTTGGTTAGGAACCGTGTCCAGAATTGTCTGGCCAATTCCTCTGGCTGCTAGATTATGTGGCTTAGGTCATCGGTGTCTGGTGGTCGCACATAAGTGCCCTGGAAGTTGTCAAGGAACGCGGATTCCAGGTCCTCCCAGCAACTAATTGATTCTGCTGGCAGGCTGTTAAGCCAATGCCGAGCTGGTCCTTTAAGCTTGAGCGGGAGGTATTTGATATCGTGTAGATCATCACCACGGGCCATGTGGATATGAAGTCCTCGATCCATACCGCGGGATCTGTTGTGCCATCGTATGATTCGATGTTTACAGGTTTAAAACCCTCGGGGATTTGATGATCCATTACTTCGTCTGTGAAGCATAGCGGGTGTGCGGCGCCCCTATACTAGGTTATATCGCAACGCAGCTCGGATGAGCCTTGTCTTTTGTGTTCGGCCTGGCCGTATTTATCATATTCGGCGTTACGGTTATCATCACGTGACGTGGGGTGCCCACGCGATCCGTAGATCGATCTTGTTTGCCTTGCCTTATTCTCCAATATGTCTCGCAGGTCTGTTGCGTCTCCCCGCGCTCTGGTATTTTTTGAGCGGCACCGGGGTGCGGCTTGGGTCGAGGGCCGGAAGGCCTCTCTGTCGCGGCCACGGGGTGGCCGATCGGGCGCATGGTACGCTGGTGATGTAGGTTTAGTTGCTTCCTCCTCTAGTTGGGGTAGCAGCCTGCGCTTTGGGTAGCTCTTGGAGGGGCGTTCGAGTTTATACTCTTCGGCTGCCAGGACTTCAGTCCATCTGTCGGCTAGCAAGTCTTGGTCAGCTCTAAGCTGCTGCTATTTTTTCTTGAGGCTGCTTGTCGTGGCCATAAGCCTACATTTGAAACGCTCTTGTTCGACGGGATCCTCTAGCACGATGAATTCGTCGTCGTCGAGGCTTGCCTTGTCTTCGGAGGGAGGCACATAATTGTCGTCCTCGACCTCCTTGTCCGCAGCTCTCTCATGAGGGTTGGCTCCTTCGTCCTCCTGCGCTGAATCCTGCTGGAGGGGGTTGTCTTCGGCACTGTCCGGGGTGTTGTTCTCTCCGGTGCCGGACTCACCGTTTTTGCTTTGGCGAGATTTAGAGCGGCGCCGCTGATGTCAGCGCTTGGGTTGCTTCTTGGAGGGGTCATCCTCTGTTTTTTCATCGCCATCCCCTGCTTTGGGGGTGTCCACCATGTATATGTCATATGACGAGGTGGCTTTCCAGTGCCCTATAGGTGCTGGTTCTTGGTCGACTCCTTCATCGGTGTCCATACCGTCGACGTCTTCGGAGTCGAAGTCGAGCATGTCAGTTAAATCGTCGATAGTGGCTACAAAGTGGGTGGTGGGTGGGTTTCAAATTTCTTCGTCGTCCACATCCCAACCATGCTGACCATAGTCCGCCCAGGGCTCTCCTGACAAAGAGAGAGACTTTAGTGAATTCAGGATATTGCCAAAGGGCGAGTGCTGAAAGACGTCCGCGGCGGTGAACTCCATGATCGGAGCCCAATCGGGTTCGATCGGAAGAGGTGCGGAAGATTCGGAGTTTGGAACGGAGTCCGGCACCCTGGAGTCATAGGCCTCGCAAAGGACTAGGCTGGTGTTCAGCTCTATCGCCGTAGAGATTGCGGCTCCTGGGGCGGCGTCCAACCGTCCGTCCCCAACTGGCGCAGTCGGCTCCGAGCTAATGGTCGGAGCGGGCACCTGAGCGACGCTCTGGGCGTTGTCCGACGGCAGAGCTAAATCATGCCCATCGTGAAAGTGCGGCTCGCTCGGCCGCGGCTCGAATCCGTCGAAGATCAAGTCCCCGCGGATGTCGACCGTGTAGTTTAAACTTCCAAACCTGACTTGATGGCCAGGGGCGTAGCTTTCAATCTGCTCCAGATGGCCAAGCGAATTGGCCCGCAGTGCGAAGCCGCCGAATACGAAGATCTGTCCGGGGAGAAAAGTCTCACCCTGGACCGCGTCGTGGTTGATGATCGAAGAAGCCATCGGGCCTAAAGGTGACGACACAGAGGAACTCTCAATGAAAGCACCAATGTCGGTGTCAAAACCGGTGGATCTCGGGTAGGGGGTCCCGAACTGTGCGTCTAGGCGGATGGTAACAGGAGACAAGGGACACGATGTTTTTACCCAGGTTCAGGCCCTCTCGATGGAGGTAAAACCCTACTCCTGCTTGATTAATATTGATGATATGGGTAGTACAAGAGTTGATCTACCATGAGATCAGAGAGGCTAAACCCTATAAGCTAGCCTATGGTATGATTGTTGTTCGTCCTTCGGACTAAAAACTCTCCGGTTTATATAGACACCGGAGAGGGCTAGGGTTACATAGAGTCGGTTACAATGGGAGGAGATCTTCATATCATATTGCCAAGATTACCTTCCACGCCAAGGAAAGTCCTATCCGGACACGGGACGAAGTCTTCAATCTTGTATCTTCATAGTCCGGGAGTCCGGCCAAAGGTCATAGTCCGGCCATCCGGACACCCCCTAATCCAGGACTCCCTCACCCACCCCGTGAGCTGCATCGGCATGCAAGACATGGTATGCTAGCAAGCCGCCTTCTTTTGTGTCATCAAGTTCATCATTTGCGTGTTCATTTGCATATCACTTGCCCATTTGCTTGCATGGAAACATTTTGTAGGCATTTCAAGCTTTGGAGGCATTCAAGGTGCAACACAATGGCAAGTGCTTCAACCTCTCCCATTGCTATCGGGTCATCAAGGACGAGAAGAAGTTCAAGGCGCAATATGCCGCACTCAAGGCGCGTGGGGGGGAAGAAAGCTGTGGAGGATGTTGCGGAGGGTGGGCCGGCACGGCCGCGGGGGAAGACCAACTCCAAGAAGGAGGACAAGCGAGATGCGGCCACCAACGCTGTGATCGCAAGCGTGGACGACATGATCAACAAGAAGGACTCAAGGGAGGAGGAGCGCCGGCGTTTCAAGGTAGAGCAAATGGACGCTTTCATGGAGATCCAAAGGAGGAGGCTTGACTTGGACGCCGAGAAGCAAGCCAAGATGATCGAGTTAGAGGCGGAGAAGCAAGCCAAGATGCTAGAGATCGAGGCCGCCAACGCCAAGACCAAGGCGAAAGAAGTGGCTCCTGCGAGCATGATGACCGGGGTGGAGATCATGAAAGTGGATCTCAACACCGTGTCACCAAGTAAGAGGCTGTGGTTCGAGAAGATGCAGGCCGACATGCTCAAGTTCGACGACGATTGATCTATGGCGGCGAGCGTCATCTTTTTTGTATGCCGGCAGGTGTGCCGGCATGACCACGGGAGCCGCGATGGCATGGTCGAACTCAAGTCCCATCCTTTTGTTGTGTGCTGGCATGTGTGCCGGCCGGCTGGCGAGTGCGCCAGCATGAACTGTGGTGATATTTTCTAAAGCCGGCATTGTATGCCGGCGCTGGCATGGTGCTGGCATGAGACATGGCCGCTGGCATGATCGCCCGCGGGCCTTTTTTTAAAAGTTGAATGCGAAAATAAAATGGGTCGGCGCGTTGGGCGCACTGCCGACCCAAATGCAAAAATGGGCGGATGCCGGGCGGGCAGCCGACCCAAACGGACAAAAAGCGGGCAAACGCACCGTCCGTTTGGGTCGGCCCTTTGGAGTTGCTCTCAGCGCTAATCACCTCACGACGCCCGTGTGGTGGGTGTGCTTCATTTGGGCACCTGTCCTCTCTCGCCTCGAGCGCTCCCGACATAAAATCCAACACCTTAAACAGTCGCCGACGCGTCACATCTTAAATTTGCTTCTCTGTATTCGAATACCTTATACCAGAAATATTAGATCCATGCAAATAAGAAAATTCACGTACTATGTAGAAAATAATCTATACTACCTTAATCCTCATTGAAGATGTTCACTATCTCCATGCCCGGCTCCGGGTATATGGGGGCAGCCGCAGCTCCGGCTGCTCCGCGTCGGTCTTCACCTTCATCTCCGCTTCGACCTACCCAAAGGGCGCGTCGGTCGCTGCTCGTTCCTGCAGAATGAACTGTTGGTTAGCCTCCATATAGGGCTCATCCTGGATGGACTACAGGATGGCTTGCGGCTCCATCATCTGGGCCGCTTGGCCGACCGCGAACTCTGTCTCTGCGTTCTTCATGTTGAAGCTCGAAGTCGGCGCTAGCTCCTTTTCGGGCTGTTCCGCCTCCTCTGGATCCGTCACCTCCATCGGAGCCGGCTGCTGCTCCTCTACCCCTCCACTGGCTCCTCCCCCTTCTCCTACTCCGGCGAGTCTAGAGGCAAGCCGATAACAATGCGAGCGGCGCGCCTCGTCCGGATCTCATGTTCAATCTGGAACCGGCGCTCCAGCATGAGCATATTATAGGTAGTCTTTTTTTGCCGAACCATGATGAAGCCGGAGGACGTGGAAAGAGCAACGGAGCGGGAGAGAGGTGGTGAATGGGCTCGGGCTGGCTGTGCTGAGAGGAAGGAGGTGGATGTGGCTAGGGTTGGGGATGTCGGCCGGCTTAAATAGCTGGAATTGCAGCGAGTCGGATTGGCCCCAGGCAGCGTTCACACATCCCATCGGAGGGTAGGACTGACAGACCGTCGGATTTCTAGGCGATTTCGTGTGGGACCTTACCATCAGTCCAACATGACGGACGCGTCCTGACTTGTCTAATCCATATTAGATTTGAACTGGATATGAGAGGTACCGGTTAGGCCCGGCGTTTAAAAAGCCCGGGCGTAGCGAATGTATATCCGGATCCGGGCATGCATCCGGCGGCTAGACGATACAATACGCGCTTGTCCTCCGCGAAAAAGATGAAGGAAAAGTTAGACGGGATTGGCCTCTGGTTCCGCCGCAGCTGCTGCGGCCCGAAAGGGTGGACGTGCTCACGCGAAACAAGAAAAAAGGAGGACGTGTGGGCAACGGGAGGAAGCGGCACTGCCCGGCGCACCATTGCCACCGCCACCACTTGTTGCGTGGCCCATTGCGGAACTGGGGGACAGACAGACAAACCCTTCGCCCTCGGCTTAGCGACGCCTTGCGCCGACACGTCCCCTCATGTTCGATTTCGATCTCAGTCGCCGCTCACGGTCACAGGACGAGGCAAGCTGCGCCGTCGTACGCACTCCTGTCCGGAGATATTCGCTAGACTAGACGCGTCTTCTTTCTGCGGTGTATCCCTTTGCTCCGACGCGTCGCTCCCCTCTGTACACCTGCTCCGGGGCGGAGCTAGCAGTTTATAGTCTGGGCACACCATAGGCTCACATACTACTTCGCTTTGTTCTACCAAAGAACCACAAGAAACATACATTTGGACAAGAGTCATGTAAATGCCATGTAAACAAACGGCAACAAAATAAGTAACTCGCAGAAAACTAGCCAGATAACCAAAGAAAAGTACATGTAAATAAATTCTAGATACGGTAACAAAATAACTCGCAAAAAACTAACCAGATAACCAAAGGAAAAGTACATGCAAGGGACAGTGGTATCCCCAGCCCACCAGGTTCAAGTCCTGGTGCTCGCATTATTCTTGAATTTATTTCAGGATTTCCGGCGACGCACTTTCAGTGACAGGCAATGGTTTCCTCGACGAAAAGGCGCCTACGGTGACTTCGTAAATATCAAAATGATATGTCGGCTCAGTCTCTCGAAAGTGTTCATATAGGTAGGGTGTGCATGTGTTCCTTCATCATAGAGGCGAATGTATGCATGTATGTATAAGCGCTTGCGTTTGTACTGTGTTAAAAAAAACTTGAGATACGGTAACAAAATAACTTGCAAAAAACTTGCCAGGTAACCAAGGAAAGGTGTAAGCAAACTTGAGATACAGTAACAAAATAACTCAGCAAAAAACTAACCGGACAAGCAAAATTTGGACGACTCGGACAGAAGTTCAGTCACCAACGTTCAACCACACGCCCATGTGCATACCCCATAGAAAATGTACAAGTTACAAAAAATAGATTGGTAAATTATATATTTTTAGACTGAAATATAAACCCACCGGTGACAACGAAGTAATCCCATTCCAAATACAAACAAGACCTACATAAAGTCCTTTTGAAACTTCATGACATGAAACTGATTGACAATATCATCATCAAAATATTTTTAAAACTCCCTTTTGATGTACGAAATCATCAATATTTTAAAACTCCCGTTTGATGTACCAAAACATCAAATACTACTATGCATGTTCAGCTGCCTAATTTACATTACTTTTATATGGCCTTGCCTAATTTAGATGATCTTCACCACTTCTGTAGTCTCGACTAAACGAATGCATCTCTTCTTTTGAGAGAAACACTCTCCATCGCCCGAGTGACCTTTCGGGCTTCTCGACCGCCTCCCACGCACGGCGAGTGTCCTCATGGGGCCCGCACACAACCTTCCCCTTTTCTTCCTTATTCCCTTCTTCCCCGAGCGACGCGAGATATTCTTCCCACTTTTTCCATTGTCATAGCCTAGATCTCACCAACGCTAGCTTCCCACTCCTTGCATCTACCCCTTCCTCTTCAACCACCTTTGTTGCAAGGCACCGTAGTCCAGCACCTTGGTCTCTTCTGTGTCGGGCGTCGAGAGCCGTTGGAAGCTCGGTCGCGCGCCACGAGGCAGGTGTTCACCTAAGAACAAGCTAAGCAACATCAACCATCGGTGACCTGCTGCAAGAGCCCACCGCAACATCGCCTATGTTGTGGACCGTCGTAACATCGCATGTATCACGAGCCCATGTTGTGGAGGGCACCATCATGCTACGAAATGGTGTTACAGAGGCAAAATTGGTTGACAGAGGGTATGTTGCGGTATCAACATGACTCATGTTTGCAAAGATCTCGTTGCAAACCTCCGAGCTCATGTTGCGAACCCCCGTCAGTTGGATGACGTGACTAGGACGGTTGTGTCACGATGGATCCAATGACTCTGGAGGTGGTTGATCTGCCCGACGCGTCAGCTAACCAACGCGTAGGAGTCGCCGGTGGCGGATCTAGGCGTGGGGTGGTGGGGCCATGGCCCCCACAACCAATTTATAGGATTTTTTACTAGTGCATTAATATTTGACAGAATTCCTTCTACATCATATATTTGACCTTTCGCAACCTTCTGGAAGGTTCCCTGAACCGGTCAATTATTGTTTTTAATTTCTTTTTTCTTTCTGTATTTCTATTTTTGGGAGGGTTTAAATATGTTTTTATTTTCTTCTTTTTTTGTTTCTTTTCTTTATTTTTTTCATAAATTCACACTTTTCAAAAAATGTTTAAATCTTCAAAAAATTGTTCGCGTTTTAAAATAATAGAATTTCGAAAACAAACTACATTCTTATTTTTTCAGAATTTATATATTTGTTCACTTTTTAGAAAAATGTTCCAAATCCTCAAAAAGTATTCAGAATTTTTAAAAGAATCTGAACATTTCAAAAAATGTTCCTATTTTCAAAATTTTGTTCACAAATTGAAAAAAAATGTTTGTGTTCAAAAAAATGTTCGTGTTTCAAATAAAGTTTGGAATTTTAGAAAATGTTACCATTTCCAATATTTGTTCATGGATCCTAAAAATGTTCATGCTTTCGATTGTGTTTGGAAATTCAAAATATGTTCCTGTTTTTCAAAAAAAATGTTCATGTTTTGTTTAAAATTTCAATACAATCAAAGATTAAGAAATGTTCCTATGTGCAAAATATGTTCTTTAAGAAATGCAAAAATGCAATAAGTTCCCATTTTCAAAAAATATAGAAAACAAAATCTTTTCGAGTTTATGTTTTTTTTTTTGAAAAAAGGTTTGCAGTTTAAAAAATGCATTAATTTTTTTTGCATTTTGAAGTTTTCGAAAATGTCTCAATTTTCTCGCTTATGATAATTCTAAATGTTTCGCGCTGCTTATTAATTACCAGACCTCATCTACTCAAGTTGCTAGCCACATGCGCTCACTAGCAGGAGGTCTCGTGTTTGATCCCTTGTGCGCTCTCTTGTTTTCTGGGATTTTTCAATGTGCAAATTGCAAATGGGCCAGCTCAGTCAAGGGGATGCCCTGTGGGAAGCCGCACTAGCTACCGCAGCGAGCGACATATAGAACCTCCCCTCCGAGACCCCCTATATCCACGACCTAAGTGGTGGAAGTGAGGAAATGCGAGGGAAAATGCGCCTCGTGGGCCGGCCCATTAGCAGCTCGTTTGTTCTCTAGCTGAGCCGAAGTTGGTGCTTCCCCTGAGAATATGCTTGGTCGTCCCACGGAGGGCAATGAAGCTTCTACCTTGAATCTTCATCAAGCATCAATTCATGTGGCCTCATACTGTCTATAAATCATCACCACAGACCCGCTTCAAGTCATTACACTACTATCCTTCCGAAGATTGATCACCATTGTCGCTCTTTCCGGAAGGTGTCTTTTGGCCATTAAAGACGAGATAACAATGGAGAGGTTCATGCTCTCGTAAAATCTTCTTACCCATCGGGCACCATGTTTTGGATAGCGGCTTTACCTGACATTATTTGTATTCCTATGAATTTTATTGATGAATAAATCCCGATGGTTCTTCAGAAAGAAGGAAAAATCTTCACTAGTATACAAGTATGTATTAAACTGAATTAGAACTAATATTGTACATATGTATTAGGGCATCTTCAAAGAAGACACAGAAAGCTCATGTATATGTACAGATTATGGTGTCAGGACCACTTTTATCAACTTTCGTTATCCAATTGGGACCACTATCGGTGCGTGGAGCGGTTCAGATGCTTGTTTCCTCGCAGACGGGAAGTAACTCGGGGAAGCTATGCCCACTTGCATGGCCCGCCTCTCCTCTCTCTCCTCTCAACCAAACACCACACACAATATCCAACCAAAAGTACCCACATGCATGGCCCCTCTCTCCTATCTCTCCTTCCAACTGGACAAGTGAGGATTAATTTGTGAATAAGCATTGGATAGCCGCCTCACGTGTCATGTCATGTTCGTGAACCACGTTCGGACAAGAAAAAGGACATCTGGAGTGTCCTTTTAGGGGCCAGCATTGGGGATGCCCTTAGTGCACAACATTAAAAAAATGATATGTATATGTCATAGTTTTGAAAAGTGTTCGTTAATTTAAAAAGAGTTTGTGGATTCAAAAAATGGTCATGAATTCTAAAAATACTTGTGGTTTTTTTTTAATTTAATGGATTAAAAACACAAATTTTAAAATGTTTGTGATTTCAAAAAAAATATGAACTGACTTTTTTCTGAATTTGAAAAATGTTCTTGATTTTAGAAATATTTGTCACTTAAAGAATGTTCGAAAATATGAAAGATGCTCATGATTTCGAAAAAAATCGTGAATACCAAAAAAATTCAAGAATTGAAAAAATGTCCGCGATTTCAAAAGTTTTAACAAATGAAAAAATGATCATGAATTTAAAAAATATTCAGAATATCAATAAATGTTACTGTTAAAAATTGCTCATGAATTCAAAAAATGTCTAGGATTTCGAAAAATTCATGAATAAGAAATGTTCAAGAATTCAAAAAAGTCATGAATTGGAAAATGTTATGAGTTCCAAAAATGTTCACGATTTTTAAAAATTATTCATGGATTCAAAAAGTATTTTTAATGGAAAATTTTAAATTTTGTGAATTTAAAAACATGGGATGCATTTGAAATAAGAAAGTTAAAAGGAAAATGGAAAAAGGGAAAGAATAAGAAAAACAAAAAGGGGAAAGCCAAAAGAAATCAGTAAAAACTGTTTAGAAAGAAACATAGAAAAGATAAAAAAAGATTAAGAGAAGGTTGGTGAAGGTACATGCCATTGTTGTCTGGCTGGGATGTGCGTTTGGTTGGGCTAGCCGCTGTGGGCTGGCCAAGAAGGATGAGAAATAGGGTCGTTGTGTGATGCCTGCAGCTAATGAATAAGGCCCAAGCACCAATGGAACGGCTGGGTTTGCTCAATTACGCAATGGATCGTCTTACACCAATGAATAAGGCCGTCGTTTGTCTGTTTCATCGATTTCCACCGCCCTATGAGCTCACATAAAACCGTAAAAAAAATGAGCTCACATAAGTGTTGGTATATGTGGTGGCACCGAGCCCGAACACATGCCAAGAGTGCAAGTACGGTAAATTTGCCTGTGTCTCTCCTCATAGTCTACTGTCGACACAACTATGAGAAGGGCACACACCTTGCCATCCTCATAGTCTACCGTTGACACAACCATGAGAAGGGCACATACGCCATCATGCATGCAACAGACATACACAGGGAGAGACCCATAAATAAATGGAGTGTGTGTACACACCCTCAAAAGAAAGTCAACCTAATTCAAGTCTCATACAATATTTGACAAAAAAAGACATAAGTAATACAATCATAATGTAGAACAAGATAAGCATCGATAGTTGAGGACTTGCAATGTAAGCATGAATCACCAATGACATCACTTGTATAGAGACAGGAAGCATGAAGGACTTCAGTTATGCCCTAATGATGTGAGCCAAATGTTAACTTGCTGTCAGTGGTGAACCAGTTATGGAATGCTTCAATTGTATAAAAAGTACTAAAGTACTGGTCGAGCCTCAAGACAGGAGCTCGCCGATGACAACGAGGTGGGCGGAGGCTTGAACTGCCGAGACTCGAGCGGGCAATGTGTCACATAGTCAAGGGGGTCGAGAAGCAATGGTGCGCCATAGGAGGAGATTACACATGAGGTGCGGTGCGGAAACAGATGAATAATACCAAATGGTGAGGGGGGGGGGGTTGTGATGGAGGGGCGACGATGAGAGGAGGGAGGCGCCAACGTCCTAGGAGCAGTGAGAGGAAGGAATGAATAGTCAGGTGAGGGAGTCCTGGATTAAGGGGTCCTCGGACAGCCGGACTATATACTTTGGCCGGACTGTTGGACTATGAAGATACAAGATTGAAGACCTTGTCCCGTATCCGGGTGGGACTCTCCTTTGCGTGGAAGGCAAGCTTGGCAATTCGGATATATAGATCTCTTTCTCTATAACCGACTCTGTGTAACCCTAGCCCCCTCCGGTGTCTATATAAACGGGAGGGATAGGACAACAACAATCATAATCATAGGCTAGTTTCTAGGGTTTAGCCTCTAAGACCTCGTGGTAGATCAACTCTTGTAATACTCATATCATCAAGATCAATCAAGCAGGAAGTAGGGTATTACCTCCATCGAGAGGGCCCGAACCTGGGTAAACATTGTGTCCCCCGCCTCCTGTTACCATTAGCCTTAGACGCACAGTTTGGGACCCCCTACCCGAGATCTGCCGGTTTCGACACCGACATTGGTGCTTTCATTAAGAGTTCCACTGTGCCGTCACGATAAGGCTTGATGGCCCGCCTTGCTATCAAGGACCACATCACCTCGGGGGCAGCCCTGGCTTTAGGCCAAACTCTCCGACTAGGCGGCTTCGTCATGACCACCCGTTCGGCAGTCGCGCCGATGATGACTGCCCGTTCGGCCGTCGCGCCGATGATGACTTCTCAAGTCATAAAAAACAGCCTCCACGTCAGCTCAGAACCCACCGAATAGATGGATCCAATGGAGCTCTCCTCCCTGTACGAGCTCTTGGATCGCATCGCCGCTCTGGGAGTCGCTACGGACTATGATCGGATCGGGCTTAAACCCGACCAAAGGAAGATTAACTCTCCGTCGGTCACCCATCAGATAGTGGTGGTGGAGGAGCAATGCAGCGATTCTTCCTCTATTTTGAGGATGAACTATGTCCGGATTCCCGAGCTCTCCGAGCCGGATACCCGTCTACGGGAGGACATGGCCCAAGCTCCAAACCTAGAATCGGACAGCGGGCCAGAAAAATTGGGCAACATCCCGGAGCCCGAGCTGCCAAGCTCGGAAGCTCCTCTGCCCCTAGGTCTCAGATCGGGTCAGGATTTGGACTTAAATCTACCCACCCACCCAGATACAAGTGATCTTTCCCACATTAGACAAGAGCCCCAAGAGACAGTACATCACTTCTGGGCCAGATTCCTCCTTGTAGTGAACAAGGTTAAGGAATGTCGTGAGGAAGACGCAATCTCATTCTTTTGCAAAAATTGCACGGACAAGGGAATACTCAACGCCATAAGTCGATGTGACATAATACACTTCGCTGACTTGGCGGCCATAGTACAGAAGTACTGTGCGATGGAAAGCGCCTGGAAAACCCAAACAAAATTCTGGGATCCTCCGGCTCTCACTAAACCCCTCATCCAAACTAAAAGGGTGCACTCTCGCAAGTCACCCGATCCAATTACAAAGAAACCAAAGCCCACTACAGGGCGTGGAACCGTATTGGAGGGATGGCTTAATGGGCCATGCAAAATTCACAGTACACCGGATACCATACCAACACACAGCCTTAAAGCTTGTTGGATACTCCGGCAGGTGGCCAAGAGCGGCGAGGATCTCCTCACCAACAATATCGCAGAACACCATCCCGCGGAAAACAACAATACAGTTCTGACAGTCTTCGAAACTTTCCCCTCAAATAATAGGCGCAAGCGAGCACTCCGCAGCCTCGCCGAAGTCTGCCACGTCGCAGCAATAAATCCATGGAACGACACGGCCATAACCTTCAATGCCAGTGACGAACCTCAATTCTGAACAGTCCGAGCACCAGCCGCTTTGGTCCTTAGTCCAATTGTGGACGGCTTCCGTCTTACTAAAGTGCTCATGGACGGCGGCAGCGGATTAAACCTCATCTACGAGGAGACCCTTAACAAAATGGAAATAGACAAGAGCCGCATTGAGCAAAGTAGCACGACCTTCAGAGGAATCATCCCTAGTCGAGAGGCACGATGTGCGGGAAAAAACACACTAGATGTGGTATTCGACACGCCAGAGAATTATAGGTCCGAAGAAATCACATTCCAAGTGGCCCCGTTCAGTAGCGGATACCAGGCCCTTTTAGGGCGGGATGCATTCACGAGCTTCTAAGCTATACCCCATTACGGGTACATGAAGCTCAAGATGCCCGGGCCCAATGGAATCATCACTCTAGCTAGTGATCCGGACATAGCACTCCGTGCCGAAAATAAAACCGCCGCACTGGCCCTTGAGGCATTATCCGAAGCCCTCGTGGCCGAAGAACTAACTGCGCTGCGCTCCAAAGTGGACAAGGACGACGTGATACTCGAAAAACGACCCAAGTCCACCTCTTTCAAACCAGCGGACGAAATAGTCAAATTCCAGGTCCACCCAACAGACCCTACAAAAAAAGCATCCATCGGGGCACAGCTAAACCCCACAATAGATGCCGCACTACGAGAGTTCTTGCGTGAGAATTGGGATATCTTTTCCTGGCATCCTTCAGACATGCCAGATATCCCACGCAGGCTGGCCGAACATAGCCTAAACATACTGAAGGGATACGAGCCGGTCAAGAAGACTCTTTGGCGATTTTCAGAACCTAAGCGACAAGCCATGGGAGAAGAGCTAGCCAAGTTACTCGAGCCCGGATTCATCGGAGAAATAAAACATCTGGACTGGCTAGCAAACCTGGTGATGGTACCAAAGAAGGACAAATCATGGCGCCTATGTGTCGATTTCAAGGACCTCAATAAGGCTTGCCCCAAGAATCCCTTCCCCCTCCCCCGCATTGATCAAATCATCGACGCTACCGCAGGACACGATTCATTGTGCTTCCTCGAGGCATACTCCAGATACCATCAAATCAAGATGGCGGGGTCTGATCAAGCTGCAACGGCATTCGTCACACCGTACGACCCATTCTGTTTTAACACCATGCCTTTCGGGCTCAAAAATGCCGGTGCAACCTACCAACACATGATTCAGACATGCCTGGAAAAACAAATCGGCAAAATAGTGGAGGCATACGTAGACGACGTGGTAATCAAAGCCAGACACGTCGAATCTCTGATAGACGACTTAAGGCTTACGTTCGACATCTCCGAACATATGACATCAAGCTCAATCTGGAAAAATGCGTCTTGGGCGTGCCTGCCGGAAAGCTGCTGGGCTTCATCGTTTCAATAGAGGAATTGAAGCAAATCCGGCTAAAATCCGAGCTCTTTCACAGTTGGCTACCCCAACAGACCTCAAGCAAATCCAGAAATTAATTGGATGCGTGGCTGCCCTAAGCCGCTTTATCTCCCGATTGGGAGAAAAGGCACTACCTCTTTATCGCCTTCTTCGACGCACCGAACACTTCGAGTGGATGGATGCGGCCACGGCCGGATTGGAAGAAATAAAAGCCCTCTTGGACAGCAATCCAATCCAGGCCGCACCAAATATCGGCGAACCCATGCTGTTATATATAGCTGCAACACAGTAGGTTGTAAGCGTAGTGCTCATCGTCGAACGAGAGACGGACGGACATAAGTTTCCGCTTCAAAAGCCGGTATACTACGTATCCACTGTCCTCACTCCATGCAAATCACGGTACCCACATTATCAAAATATAGCATACGCGGTCTTCATGGCATCCCGGAAACTACGACACTACTTTCAAGAGTGTTCAATCACAGTGGCCTCTGAAGTACCACTCAATGATATAATAACCAACCGCGATGCCACGGGACGGATTGCTAAATGGGCTATCAAGCTCCTCCCGTTTGACATAACATACAAACCACGGCGAGCCATTAAGTCACAAGTACTATCTGACTTCGTCGCCGAATGGACAGAAGCCGAACTCCCTAAAGAGTAAGGCGCGTACTTCAATTGGATCATGCACTTGGACGGCTCTAAGATGCTGGCTGGTTTGGGGGCAGGCGTCGTCCTGACATCCCCCACCGGAGATACAGTCCAATATGTACTCCAAATATTATACACAGACTCCAACAATGCAGCCGAATATGAGGCTCTGTTGCATGGTCTTTGGATGCCAGTCTCCATGGGCATTCAACGCCTAGAAGTGCGTGGGGATTCGAACCTTGCAATATCTCAAATAAATGGAGACTTTGACGCCAAGGACCCAAAAATGGCGGCTTACCATAATGTCGTCCTCAAAATGTCAGCTCGTTTCGAGGGGCTCGAATTCCACCATGTGGTCCGAGAGAACAATCAAGCGGCGGATATCCTCGCCCGCATCGGCGCTAAGCGCGCCCCCGTCCCACCTAATATCTTTTTGGAAAGGTTGTTCAAGCCATCTGTGGTGTGAGAAGGGGAGACCGGCAATACCAGTCCGGATCCGAACACAACCCCAGTTCCCAAACATTCTGACGTAATCGGAGGCACTACCACTAAAATAACACCTTCAGCCCACGTGATTATGGATGTCATCGCCCCGTGGACGAAACCCTTCTTAGCCTACTTAAATAGACAAGAACTCCCCGAGGACCAAAAGGAGGCACGTTGGATTGTGCGGCGCTCTAAAGCCTACAAGCTCCACGAGGGAGAGCTTTATAAGAAAAACGCGACTGGAGTGCTCCAAAGGTGCATCTTCGAAGAGGAAGGGCGACAGCTGTTGGCCGAAATTCATGACGGACTCGGCGGCCACCATGCCGCAGCTCGGGCCCTTGTAAGCAAGGCCTTCCCTACAGGCTTCTACTGGCCAACAGCCCAAGCAGACGCACAGGACCTCGTCCAACATTGTGTCGGTTGCCAGGTTTTTGCAAATCAAAGCCATATGCCACCTACCGCTCTCCAGACAATCCCATAACTTGGCCCTTTGCAGTCTGGGGGCTCGATATGGTCGGACCCCTTAAAGGGGGAAGCCATAAGAAAAAATACATGTTGTTCATGGTGGATAAATTCACCAAATGGATAGAAGCCAAACCAGTTAAAACGGCCGAATTCGGACCAGTGATAGACTTCATATCCGGGGCCGTACACCATTACAGTGTCCCCCATAGCATCATCACCGATAACGGCTCCAATTTCACAGCCGACAAGGTGAAAACTTGGTGCGGCAACATGGGCATCAAGCTCGACTATGCCTCCGTCTATCACCCCCAAACAAACGGTCAAGTCGAACGAGCAAATGGTCTTATTATGAGCGGCATCAAACCCAGACTAGTGCGATCCTTGAAGGAATCAGATACACACTGGGTCGAGGAGCTCGACTCCGTACTATGGGGGCTACGGATCATGCCAAATCGCACCACCGGATACACACCATTTTTTATGGTGTACGGCGCAGAGGCGGTGCTATCCTGCGATATCATTCACGACTCACCTCGAGTGCGCATGTACGAAGAGAGAGAAGCTGAGCTGGATCAGCAGGACAGTTTAGATGCCCTGGAGGAGGAGCGTGATGTCGCAAAGGCCTGTTCCGCATTCTATCAGTAGCAGACTTGAAGGTATCAAAGCAGAGAAGTACGGGCCAAAACTTATAACGTTGGTGAACTCGTTCTATGCCTACCGGAGAAGAAAAAAGACAAGCTCAAACCCAAGTGGGAGGGTCCCTTCATCATTGATAAAGTTCTCACCGGAGGAGCGTACCATCTGCGTGATGCATCAGATAATCGACTCGAGCCGAACCCATGGAACGTGGCCAGACTCCGAAGATTCTACGCCTAGTGCCGAACTCTGTGTTCGTCTCCTTACCTCCGCTTTTCTTTTTTAAGTTATATCCTCTTTCTCTCTTTCCTTTTTTTATAGCCTTAAAAGCTTCAAGTGTGCTTCGACCACACACTCCTGCCGCGCTATGCGCGCTCAATACACAAGGGGGCTTCTTATACAGAAGCTTAATATAATTATCTTCTGGGCTTTATGCCCACCACATATGCGTCACTTCTCCATATGTACCTTTTTTTGCCATTATATGCATCGATATAACTTAAGTTTTGGCCAAGCTGGGTTGCCTGGCTCTTGTGTTTATGCCCTACGTTCCCGTTAATTCGGCTAGGGCATAAGGGGAGCACCTCTGCAATTGTTACCGCCGGGTCAGCCGGATGTGTACCTCAGACTAGGTGAAGCCGAAAGCTAGCGTTCTTAAGGGAATATTCGATCGGTGAACAAAAGATGTTTCTTACCTACTTACAATATAAACCCCTAGATGTTTTATATCCTGCGTCCCCGTGCGCAGCTCGGATATGCACATTAATGCATGCGTACCCAGGGAAAGGAACCCTTAACGGAACTATTCTCCCTGGAAGATGTTTCTTACTATCCATGTAATATAACATAGCTAGTTGGGTACTTTTTTGTTCAAGCACTTATGACCCCTACGCCTGGTTTCCACGCGTACCCCGGTTTACATAACTAAGCGGGTATTCGGATACACTCTGGACTATCGGGTCCAGAGGCTGAAGCGAAAAGGTCCGCCATGACAAATGATTCACAATCCGGCTAGGGACAAAATATGTCATCTGAAGTACACAGTCACTTAGACTGACTAAATTCTTCTTCTATACCATCCAACAGGCTTTCTAGCCTACAATCATGTTGGAATACTTTGCGGCTAATGCTACCTGGTCATATACCAGACTAACGGGGATCTCTTTCCCATCTGACCCTACGGGCCCGACCTCGGCCATGTGGTTCGGATCAGCCTTGGTGTATCGCATCTTCACCATGGCCCAGGCTTCCCTTGTGTCAGGACCCTGACTCGATGCCACATCGATCTAGCATGTAACACCTCATATCACTTTGCGGCCTCACGCACGGTATTCCCACGGGTGTCGTCTTACCTTTGCCCGGGACCGTTTGCGCCTTTTGGCACACGTATATGATAGTGTCGCTAGCATCCATATTGTAAGGAGCCCGGGCTGACATGGCTAGTCGTAAACCCAAAGTGGCACAGACTTACAGGGACAGGCATCCATGACCCAGCATCGAACGTGTCGGTCATCAGCAAGTGAATCCGGGCTGTAGCACTGGGCTAGCAGGACTCCGGTAAACCGGGCTGTAGCGGGCTAACAGGACTCCGGTATCCATCGCGTGACATTTCCCCGAAGGGACAGACACAGGAACAAAGAAGGACACATGCCGGCCAGCCTAAGTGTTCCGGAGCAGTAGCAAGCTACCAAGGCTCAGTGGAAACACTAAGAGACATTTCCCGGTAAGAGAGGCTACTAAGAATAAACAACTAGATAGTCAGATCCCACACATACCAAGCATTTCAATCATACACACAATATGCTCGATATGTGCAAATACAACAAGGCATCACAACATGACTCTACAACACAAGTACTTTTATTTAAAGGCTCAGAGAGCCATACATAGCATACACACAAGTACGGGTCACACGACCCACATTCAAGTCATACAAGCATACAAGCCAACAGCGGAAGTAACTTGTCTGAGTACAGACAACTAGTAAAATAAAAGAGGCTTGGGGAAGCCTGGCTATACTACATGGTCCTTCACAAGCTCAGGATCACCACCTGGGCCTCAGTCTACTCATCGATGTCAACATCTACGAAGAACCCATCAGAAGGGGTTGCAGCGTCTTCTGAAAAATGTAAATTAAAGCAACATGAGTACAAAGGTACTCAGCAAGACTTACATCAGATCCTACATACATGCACATTATCAAGAAGGGTTGGTGGGGTTATTGCAGCAAGCCAGCTTTGACTCTTGGCTAAGCTATCTTACGAGACACCAACTTGAAATGGTTTTGCACACACGAGTCCACTACACACCAACTCAATACACCACCGAGGATCCACCTCCGTCATCCTACGGAAGAGCCATCCTCGGCACTCACGCTTATCTTGAGATTTTTAGTAGTATCCATTTACTTGTCTATGAACTGTATAGGCAACCAAGTAGTCCTTTACCGCGGACGCGGCTATTCGAATAGATGATGTTAACCCTGCAGGGGTGTACTTCTTCATACACGCTCTCACCACTTACCGCCGTTTACACGACATGTACTCGGCAACCTTCAAGCGGAAGCCCAACGTGGGTGTCGGCCACGACCTACCTAAACACCTAAGTCTCTAGTCCAGGTTTATCGCCTATCCAGGTTCCATCCACAGGGAGTCCGACCGAGGTTTCCACATACGGCCCCGAACGATGTGTACAGGGTTCCCGAGATACCTAACGGGTATCCGGTACACCGTGCCACGTACCTACCGCATCACAGCCCACCCCGCGGTCAGCGCTGTCCACGGCCTCCAGTAGGCTACAAACACCAGAAACTACTTGCAACTCCTGGACAGAGGACTAGGGTGAATAAGAAGCCGAGAGGGTCCATTGGTTTCGGGCCCAATGCATGGTACTAGCTGATTCTTAAATCACACATACAGATCTCAGTGCTTAAGGACGGCTTCAATGAAACAACTCACCATGTACTCCTACATGGCCTCTCATCGATACCTTTACCAAATCATGTTCAACACATTACACTCATACCCACATGATCATTTCACTCTATCCCATCACCCAGATGAACCAGACCTGACACGACTCTAAGCATAGCAGGCATAGCAAGGTAGGAACAACACATACATATGGCTCAATCAACTCCTACACATGCTAGTGGGTTTCATCTAGTTGCTGTGGCAATGACAGGTCATGCAGAGGAAATGGGTTCAACTACCGTAGCACACAGCAGTTTGAATCGCGTTGTCTTAATGCAGTAAAGAGAGCAGAAGCGAGAACATGGGATTGTATCGATATGATCAAATGGTTGGTTGCTTGCCTGATGGGTCGGTGCACTGTTATTGTTCTTCGTTGGGGTAATCACGGTACTCCTCGGAGGCAGAACCTGCCGCAAAGAGCACCGATACACAAACATCACCAAACAATATGCAACAATATGATGCATGCATGAGACATGGCAAAATGAGTGTATTGGGCTAATGCAACTAAGACCAGATGGGTTTGAACTAGTTTGAACCAAAGATTCAAGTTTCAAACTCATATGTGGGCCTTTTAAGTGCTTTATCTTGTTCTGTACTAAACAGCAGGTTAAATTGTTTAAACATGCATGAAACCAGTACAGATGGATAGATTGGATTTTTCTGATCATTTTTCATATATAAAACTTTGCATTTGGAGCTACAGATTAATTTCTATGATTTTTTTGAAGTTTGTGGTATTTCCTGGAATTTCTTGTATAAAAATAATTCCAGTAAATAAATTATTACGTCAGCATTACGTCAGGATGACGTCAACGGTCAACGGAACAGGTCAGGTCAACCCTGACTAGTGGGTCCCGTGTGTCAGTGTAATTAGTTTAACTAAATATTAATTAAAACTAATCCTGATTAGTTAATAGGGCTAGGCCCCACCTGTCATTGACCCAGGGGGGGTCAAACTGGGCCCACCCGTGGTCAAACGAGGGGTCAGCGGGGTCAACTCACCGGCGTTTAGCCGCCGGCGAGGCCGAACGCGGCGGCGAGAGTGGTTTTGTGCATTCCGGCGACCAAATGAGCGGCGGAGGGCATCTACGTGTAGCTGGGACCAAGCCGCGGCTCTTGGTGGTGGTGGTTGAGCTCGGGGTGGCCGGAAACGGCACCGGCGACGACTTTGGCGGTCGTCGGAGTTCGAGTGATGATGAACCCGAGGCTACGGAGCATGGTGAGGCTCGTGGTGAGGTGCTATGGGTTCCTGCGAGTGCGGTGAGTGCGTTGGACATGGTGGTGTGGCCAGTGGGTGGCCGGAGTCACGTCGGCGACGAGCTCCCCGGCGGCACGTGCGGGTGAGCTACGTGCAGTCGCTACGGGGCTCGAGAGCGAGAAAGGAAGGGGAGGAAAGGTAGCTGGGCTCACGGCGGTCTCGAGGGAGCAGACGGCACGGTTGGGGACGAGCTGGTGCGGCGGCAACGGCGAAGGGGATCTCCGGCGATGGCGGAGTCGGGCGAGGTCGGTGCAGAGGCCTCGGGGCAAGCGAGCGCTCGGGGCTCGGCTAGCTCGACGAAGAGGAGGGCGGCGGAGCTCCTGGACACGATGGCACGACGCAAGGACGACGGAGAGCGCGACTACGGCGATGGTGCGGCTATGGTGGCGTCGGCCATGGTGCGGGAGAGCGAGGGAGAGAGGCAGGGGAGAATGGATGTGTCCACGGGGTTCGGGGCACGACGTGGAGCTCATACCGGTCGACAGAGAGGCGAGGGGAAGAAGCAGGGCGGCAGGCAGCTGCATGGCGCGCGCTGGTGCCGCCGTCGAGCACCTGCCTGCCTGCCTGGCGAAGGCAAGCAGCTCACTGGAGTGGCTACTGGGCTGGGCCGGCTAGGTGGGCTGGCTGGTGGGCTGCTAGGTTAGTTCCCTCTCTCTCTTTTTATTTATCTTTTTTTTATTATTCTGTAACTTTGTGGACTTACTAAAAATACCTAAACAACTCCAAAATTCACCAAACTGCTCATGACCATTAACTGGAATATATCCAGCATGGAACATTTTAGTTTGGGATTATTTGAGCATTTAAATTAATTTATATAATTTAAATGCCCAAACTCAAATACTTATGATTTAATTCAAAGACCTTAGGATGACCTAGAAAATTGTGCACCACTTTTGGCAGAGGTTCTGAACCAAGGCAAAAATGATGGACATTTTAGAAGGGCATTTCAGGTTCATTGAAAATATTTTTAGTAAACCCTAGTTGGTTTCAGAGGGGGCTGGGGGTTCTGTCATCCCCAATTCAAGTTTCTGTTGAGAAAAATAGACATGATGCAACACTCTAATGCATGAACTAGCTAGGGTGTGAGAACCCACCCCCACTCAAAAGAATCTCGTCCCGAGATTTAGGTTCTTCCGGAAAGAAGGCGGGATACTCAAGTCGAAGACGATCCTCCCTTTCCCAAGTTGCTTCCTTCTAAGAATGGTGCGACCATTGAACCTTGAGAAACTTGATATTATGACGTCGAGTGGTACGCTCGGCTTGATCGAGGATACGAACGGGGTACTCTCGGTACGTGAGATTATTTTGAAGATCAAGCGTTTCGTGGTCCACTCCACGGATAGGATCCGAGAAGCAACGCCTGAGTTGAGAAACATGGAAGACATCGTGGACTCTGGAGAGATGCGGAGGTAGTTCCAATTGGTAGGCAACTTCTCCTCGTTTAGCGAGAATGCGAAAAGGTCCAATGTAGCGAGGAGCCAATTTGCCTTTGATACTGAAACGATGGGTTCCCTTCAGAGGAGTAACCCGAAGGTAAGCCTTCTCGTCAACCTCAAAAGTCATAGCCTTATGTTTTCGGTCATATTGACTCTTTTGACGAGATTGGGCTGTTTTCAACTTTTCACGAACAACGCGAACTTGCTCTTCTGCTTCCTGGATCATATCCGGGCCAAAGAATTGTCTTTCCGCGATTTCTGACCAGTTAAGAGGCGTTCGACACCTTCGTCCATACAGAACTTCAAAAGGGGCTTTACCCAAGCTAGATTGATAGTTGTTGTTATAAGCAAATTCGGCAAATGGAAGGCATTTCTCCCAATCCATTCCGAATGAGATAACAGAAGCTCGAAGCATGTCTTCTAGAATCTGGTTGACACGTTCTACTTGACCACTTGATTGAGGGTGAAAGGCAGTGTGTCGGTGTACTAGAGTAGGGGTACCCTAGTATCCCGAACTTGTGCACGGGCAGTTGCAGCACCCCGCGGCAAGGCTTGCCGGGTGACCGCCAAGGTCCTCCGTGGTTCCTTTGGAGCCATTCAAGAACAAAATATTCAAGCCAAGGAGACAAGGCCCCGGCAAGAGGAGCTTGCCGGGAAGGCCAACCAAGGCATCTCAAGGAACTTGCCGCGATGCGCCACGCGTCCCGGCGAGGCCCGGTGAGCGACAAGCTTCCGGACGCGACAAGACAACGACCGCGGCAAGGCGCTTGCCGCGGCAAACTACCACTCTGTACCCGCGCTCCAGCACATCCACCAACGTGTTGCCCTGGGACCTTTCCAGGCACGCGTGGCAAGAGGCTGTGCGGCCAGCGGTGCGCGGTGGCAAGCGACGCTGACAAGATTGCCATCGTGGCAAGCGGTAGCGTCCCTGACGGTACCTTTTTGCACTATTTGGGCGACGTAGACGGGCATTTAATGCCTTTGTCCCCTGCCGTCAGGGTTAGGTATGATACACTGTACAGGTAGTTGTACCAACCGCAATTCCTTTTCCATTTTTACCCTTGTCTATGTTGCCACCTGTCGGAGACCCCTTTAGCATATAAAAGGAGGCCCATGCGCAACATAGAGGGGGTGGGAAGGCAGAAAAACACTCACGCTCGGTCTCGTTAGCAGCTAGTGTGTACTGTAGCACTCAGCGCTCCCGAGCAAGAACTCAATACACTCAGACATGCAGCAGTAGGAGTGTTATCTCTCCGGAGAGCTCCGAAGCTGGGTAAACTGCTCGTGTGCTTCGCCTCGATCCGCTCTTCGTGCGATCTCCGCCACCCGCCGAACCGAAAGGGGCTCGGTCCGCCGGTCCCATAGGTGTTCGTGGATCAGTTTCCCCGACATCCTTGGCGCGCCAGGTAGGGGGCGTCGAGGTTGTGTGAACCTGATCCGGCGTTCACACGAGCTAGATCTTCATCTTCTTCATCGGCATGCCACCGAAGAAGAAGGCTTCGGCGGCAGCTGTTCCGTCCACGTCGATCCCACCACCACCGGAGCAAACGGATGGTGGGGTAGACGCCGGCGGAAGAACGGGCATCGACAAGGGAGCTCACGGTGCTGCCAGGTCCAAGGACAAGGCTGCGCAGACCTCGGCGTCCGTACATGCACCGCGCCCATCTCAGGAGGCGCAGGACCGACAGCGTCATGGTATTCACAGTGCCATACGTTCGTTGGACCAAGATCGAGCTGGTGGATCTCGGGGTGCTCAAGACCAGCATGCACGCCAACATGTTGGCACGAGCGAGACACAGTCGCCTGGACGGGATACTACTCCTTCTAACATAATTAGAAGTCCGAGCATATCCCGCTCCTTGCACCGTTCGCCACTGCCGCCCACCACTCCAGCAGAAGCTTTGGCGCGAGCTCAACTGCTCCTGGATTACCCTCCAACGGCAGACAAGATCGATGAATGGAGGGCCACCATTCAGAGTCTCATCGGCTTCGCCAACGGCGACACTCCGCGGCAGCCGAGTACATCGCTATCGCAGCAGGACTACCAGGCACGAGCCGATGGCGACGAAACCGGTGAGGGTGCAACCACCATGCACTCTCCACCCCGAAGGCCAAGATAGCCGACTCGCCGGATCCACCTCGACAACGACTCCACCGCATCATCAGATCCACGAGCTCGTCGTGATCAGCGCCAAGTTCTTCACGAACGACAGCGAGAAGACACTCGTACTCGCATCGAGCGCCGAAGAGAAGCGCGGCGTCAATCGGACCAGCGCGCTGGGCCCTCTGTCGACATGCATGCACCAGGGGAACTAGGCGACTTGCCGTACGCGGTAGGTTGCCCTGCATTCACTCATGAGCTGCGGCAAGTCCAGTGGCCCAGCACGAAGAATTTCAAGCCAGACGTACCCGAGAAGTACGACGGCAAGTCGCATCCGTCGGAGTTCCTCAGCATCTACACCATCGCGGTGCAAGCTGCCGGGGGGCGGGACGACAAGATCCTGGCCAACTACTTCCCGCTGGTGCTCAAGCCCAATGTCAGATCCTGGCTCATGCACTTGCCGGACAACTCCATATCCTCCTGGGCAGACCTATGCCATCAGTTTGTCGGCACCTTTACAGGCGGCCACAAGCATCATGGCCAAGAGAGCGACCTTCATCTGCTCGCCCAGAAGGAAGGAGAGCCCCTGCGCAAGTACATTCAGAGATTCAGCCGCGTACAGCACAACATCCCAGATGTCCACCCTGCCGCGGTAATCAGCGCGTTCCATCAGAACATGCGAAACCGCAGGATGCAGGAGGAGATGGCGATGTGCAAGATCAGAGACGTCAGTGAGCTATATGCTCTGGCCGACAAGTGTGCACATGCTGAGGAAGGGAGGAAACTCCCCGGGGAGAATACATAAGCAGGAGGATCTGATAGTGAGGAGGCTGCCCCGGCAAAGAAAAACCGGCGGCGGAACAACAGGAAGAAGAAAGGCAAAGATGTGCTAGTCGTTGAGCAGTCCGGCAACGGAGGTGGAGCCAAGAAAGCCAAAGCAGGTAGCTCCGGCGAGGAGATTACCGCAGGCACCAACTACCAGGCTGTGGCGGTCGCCGACAAGCAGGACGGCACCAACAAGCAGTACTGCAAGATCCACCGCACCAAGGGCCATGACCTCCAGAGCTGCAAGAAGGTCGAGCAGCTTGTCGAGCAGCAAAAGGCTGAATATGAGCGACGCGACAAGGAGAAGGCCCAGGAAGGTGCTGGAGGAGCCGGCAAGAAACGCCCCGGCCGAGGAGGACGCCGCGGCAAGGCCAAGCAGCGGCAAGGAGACAGACCTCCCCGTGGCCGCGACAAGGATGAAGATGACGACGACGATGAAGATATGGATGATGACGAGACCGATGAGCAGGAGTTCCAGAAAGCCACAGAGGTCCTGTGCGTTGACGGCGGTGCTTCTCTGCATACTTCACACCGCCAGCTCAAGCAGTGGGTGCGGGAAGTCAATGCGGCAGAACCACCCGTCGAGTCACGCAAGCCTCTGAAATGGTCCAGCACGCCTATCATCTTTGATATTGAGGACCACCCTGATCGCATAACTGCGGTCGGGTGCTTGCCGATGTTGGTTTCACCAACTATCCGCAACCTCAAGGTCACTAAGATGCTAGTTGACGGCGGGGCCGGCTTGAACCTGATCTCCTCCGCGGTACTCCAGAAACTCCAGATCCCTGATGGCGAGCTCGAAGAGACCGTCACATTCCAAGGAATCAATCCGGGAAGGAGCAAGCCGAAGGGAAAGATCACGTTGCCGGTGACATTTGGCAGCGAGTTGAACTTCAGGACTGAGAGGGTCACTTTTAACGTTGCTGACTTTCCATTGCCTTACAATGGGATACTCGGCCGTCCAGCACTCACCAAATTCATGGCAGCCTCTCACTATGCATACAACATGCTGAAGATGCCAGGCCCGATAAGTGTCATCTCTGTCCCTAGCGACAAGAAGGATGCTCTTATCTGCGCCGACAAGATCTACCAGGAAGCAGCAGCCGCAACAGATCGCAAGTCACTTGCCGTTGAAGCTCCCAGGGCGAAGAAGAAGACCAAGTCCGGCAAGAGTTTTGATGCCCACTCCGGCAAGCGCACCTCTTTGGAGTGCTGCGCTACCGTCGAGGACGCACCATCGAGCTCCACCGGCAAGTGTAAGAAGACAATGGCAGCTCCACCAGAGACCAAGAAGGTGTCCGCCAAGGAGGATGGCACTGGTGGTACCTTCACCATCAGTGCCACTCTCGACCCTAAATAGGAAAGCGCACTCATTGCTTTCCTGCGGGCGAACGTTGACGTATTTGCGTGGCAACCGTCTGACATCCCCGGTGTTCCCAGGAAAGTAATCGAGCACCATCTTGTCGTCTGTCCTCATGCGCGGCCCATCAAGCAGAAAGTCAGGAAACAGGCAGTGGAGCGCCAAGAATTCATCACAGAAGAAATCAAGAAATTGGAAGCAGCAGGCCTTGTCAGAGGAGTGCTCCATCCTATGTGGTTGGCCAACCCTGTAGTCGTGCGCAAGGCAAACGGGAAATGGAGGCTTTGTATCGACTTTACCGATGTCAATAAAGCTTGTCCCAAAGACCAATTTCCCTTGCCGCGCATCGACCAGATTGTTGACTCCACGGCCGGATGTGACTTGCTTTCATTTCTTGATGCATACTCAGGATACCATCAGATCTTCATGGCAGAAGAGGATGAGGAGAAGACCGCATTCATCACCCCATGTGGCACATACTGTTTTGCACGGATGCCTTTCGGTTTAAAGAATGCTGGTTCAACATTTGCAAGGGTAGTCCATGACGCTTTTGAGCCGCAAATACACAGAAATGTGGAAGCCTACATGGATGACATAGTGGTCAAGAGCAAGGACAAGGCGACTCTGATTCAAGATTTAGACAAAACCTTCGCAAATCTGCGCAAGATCAACCTCAAGCTTAACCCCGAGAAGTGTGTGTTTGGAGTCCCCTCCGGCAAGCTTCTCGGGTTCTTCGTGTCTCAGCGGGGAATTGAAGCCAATCCCGACAAGATCAAGGCCATTGAGCAGATTGAAGCACCAAAGCGCGTCAAGGATGTACGAAGACTTGCCGGTTGCGTAGCTGCTCTCAGCAGGTTTATCTCTAGGTCTGCTGAGCGCACCCTGCCATTTTTCAAAATATTGAAAAAGGCAGGTCCAATGAAATGGACTCCGGAAGCGGAGGCTGCACTGCAGGACTTAAAGAGATACCTGTCCTCCACTCCAACACTTGTCACACCTAAGCCACAAGAGAAGTTGCTGCTATATATAGCGGCAACCAATCAAGTGGTTAGTGCTGCGTTAGTAGCGAAGAGGGAGGCGGATGATGAGCCAGCAACCATGGCAGATGCATCCAGCGACAAGCAGGGGACTTCACCGGCAAGCTCTGGTCCCGACAAAGACGGATCTGCGCAGGCGCGTGAGAAGATGCAGAAAAGAATGGTGCAGCGCCCAGTTTACTTTGTCAGTTCCCTTCTGCAGGGGGCTAGGTCAAGGTACTCTGGTGTGCAGAAATTGCTTTTCGGCCTTCTCATGGCCTCGAGAAAGCTGCGCCATTACTTCCAAGCACATGAGATCACAGTCGTCACTCGTTTTCTGCTGAAGAGGATACTGCAAAATCCAGAAGCAACAGGCAGGATTGTCGAGTGGGCACTGGAACTGTCAAGCTTTGGCCTCAAGTTTGAGAGCACTTCAACTATCCAAAGCAAAGCATTGGCGGAGTTCATAGCAGAATGGACGCCAACACAAGATGAAGAAATTCCAGAAACGAGCATCCCCGTCAAGGAAGCAAGCAAAGAGTGGCTGATGTACTTTGATGGTGCCTTCTCGCTGCAAGGCGCCGGTGTGGGCGTGCTACTTGTTGCACCCACCAGAGAGCACCTCAAGTACGTAGTCCAGATGCACTTTCCCAAGGAGCAAGCAACGAACAATACCGCAGAGTATGAAGGTTTGCTTGCCGGTCTCAGGATCGCAGCAGACCTTGGGATCAAGAAGCTCATTGTCAGGGGTAACTCACAGCTTGTCGTCCGCCAAGTGAACAAGAATTATCAGAGTCCGTTGATGGAAGCTTACGTTGATGAAGTGAGAAAGCTAGAAGAGCACTTTGACGGCCTACAGATGGAACATGTTCCAAGAGCTCAGAACGACATTGTCGATGGCCTGTCGAAGTGCGCCGCACTTAAGTTACCTGTGGAACCAGGGATCTTTGTGCTCAAACTGACTCAACCGTCTGTAACGCCATCAACTGGACAGAGCAAGAAGAGGAAGTTGATTTCTGGTGACTATTTTCCAGCAGAGCTCCCCGAAGCCGCCGCCAAGAAGGTCCTCAAAATCAACACCAAGGGTGCTGAGGAGCAGTCTGCTCCGGCAAGCCCTAGGGTTTGTTCCGTTGAAGCAGACGCTCCCGACAAGTTTTGCTCCGGCAAGCTTGCCGGGGAACGTCAAGCTCTAGCTGAGCCGCAGGTTCTCGCCGTAGAAGCGGATGTTCCCGCAGCAGCAGATGTGCCTTTAGTCCTTGTTGTCGAGCCGCAAGCTCCAGCATGGGCACAGCAGATTGTCCGTTTCCTTCAGACAGGAGAACATCCCGAAGAGCAAGAAGAAGCGGAAAGAGTAGCCCGGTAGTCAAGTATGTACCAGTTTGTCGACAACACACTGTACAGAAGAAGACTCAACGGCGTGAAATTGAAGTGTATTCACCGGGAAGACGGACAAAAGCTGTTGGCAGAGATACATGGAGGCATATGTGGTCACCACATTAGCGCAAGAGCACTTGCCGGCAAAGCATTCCGGCAAGGTTTCTTTTGGACGACAGCCCTCCAGGATGCAACTGCACAAGTAACCAAGTGTGAAGCGTGCCAGTTCCATTCCAAGCAGATACACCAGCCAGCTCAAGCTCTCCAGACGATCCCTTTATCCTGGCCATTTTCGGTCTGGGGGCTCAACATCCTCGGCCCCTTTCCCCGAGCTGTCGGGAGCTTTGAGTACTTGTACGTTGCAATCGACAAGTTCACAAAGTGGCCGGAAGTGGAAGCAGTGAGGAAGGTGACAGCATAGTCAGCAGTCAAGTTCTTTAGGTCGATTGTTTGCCGCTTCGGGATCCCTAATAGGATCATCACCGACAACGGCACGCAATTCACGAGCCGCACCTTCATGCAGTACGTCCAAGATCTTGGCGCCAAGGTCTGCTTCGCTTCCGTTGCTCATCCGAGAAGTAACGGTCAAGCGGAGAGGGCGAATGCTGAAGTGCTGCACGGGCTCAAGACCAGGACTTTTGACAGGCTGCGCAAGTGCGGAAAGAACTAGATTGAGGAGCTGCCGGTGGTTCTTTGGTCGATCAGGACGACGCCAAATCGAGCCACTGGCCAGACACCTTTCGCTCTAGTCTATGGAGCAGAGGCAGTTCTCCCCACGGAACTCGTATACGGGTCACCTCGAGTGCTCGCTTATGATGAGCTTGAGCAAGAGCAGTTGCGACAAGATGACGCGCTGCTCCTTGAGGAGGACCGTCTTCAGGCTGCTGTACGAGCTGCTCGATACCAGCAAGCTTTGCGCCGCTACCATAGCTACAAAGTTAATGCCAGAAGTCTTGAGGAAGGCGACCATGTTCTTCGGCGCATTCAGTCCGCCAAGAATTCCAACAAGTTGACGCCGAAGTGGGAAGGCCCTTACCGGGTGAAACGAGTCACTAGGCCTGGCGCTGTCCGCCTTGAGACCGAAGATGGCATTCCGGTGAGCAACTCCTGGAACATTGAGCATCTTCGTAAGTTTTACCCGTAGGGCGCGGTTGCCGGAACCTGTTCTGGCAACCACCTTTTGTACAAGTCTTGCCGATGTTGCATGTAATCCTTTGTACGAAGCCGGGCGCAGACCCCGTGCATAAGTAAAGCTCATGTGCTCCGCACATCTTGTCAATTTCATGCTTTCTACTTTTTTTTGCATGCGTTATCTGACACTTTGTGCAGCGCCTACCCCCGGTAAGCAATAACGAGCCTTAAGGCTCCATATCTTTATTTTCTCTTCTTTCTCTTTCTCAAAGAAAGGAAGGTTCCCTCGCCCACAAGTTTGCCGGGGGGAAAGGAGAAGATAATGGTGTGGACCAAGCGTTGTTCGAGGAAGTTTCGCCTTACCGGGAAGCAAACGACAGAAAAGCTAAGTTGCTAAAGTTTGAGCAATCAGTTTTAAAAATTTTAAGTTATCTTCCTCGAATGACCGTGCTTTGTATGGAAAACCTGTGCGCGGAGGAACCAACTCGTAGCTAGTTGCGCCCTTACTTTGTTTCGAGTCCGCTCAACAACTTAAGTGAGCTACGACTGGTTGCGACAAGGTTTCTTGTCGGTAGCGGCACCGCCAGCAGGCTGCTGACGTCCCGCACTCAGCGCTCGCAGCTAAGGTGCCGGCGCTGACAAGTTCCCTAAAAGCGTAGGGCAAAAACATACAAAGGAAGGAATCAAGTAAAGGAAATAACATAGCAATCGCTACCCAAAATAGAGTCATATTACAAGATAGCTTGTCGCAGCTCTAACAGATTGTTCTCATAACATGACCAGCAGCGACAAGAAAAAGAGAAAACGGGCGGCCTAATCTACGCGATCGCCCCCAACCCTCTTGATCCCGCTCACCTTGTCCACAATGGGTGCAACAAGGGTCTTGAGTGCTTCCAGATCAGCATCCGGCGACAAGGTCCTGAGGACGTTGGTGAGGTTGAGGCCTGGGTTGCGGAAGGCCACCTTCACCAGCACCTTTTGAAGAGCTCCCGCGCAGATCTTGCGCGACTCATCGGCCAGCTGCTTTGGGATCTTCTCCGGAGTCGCTGGAGGGCCGTCGCCACGCCTTTGAAGAACAAGCTCAGCTTGGCGCTGGGTTGGAGGTGCTCATCGAAGGAATACCCGAGATCCTCCATCCCCAGCTGCACCAGCTCCCTGTCGATGGCTGCGACAACACCCAGGAGACCCTCGGTCCAGTGCTCCACATTCTCCCTAAAAGTGTTCTGGGCGGCAGCAGCACTCGCCAGCAGCGCCTCATCGGCCTTGATCTTCTCCTTCAAGGCCACCTCCTGCTCCCTGGCGCCGTCCAGCGTCTTGGTCAAAGTAGTCAGCTTCAACTCAAGATCTGCGTTGGAGTCCTTGGCGGTGCTAAGCTCCTTGCTCCTCTCGGCGAGACGACCCTGCAGCTCGCCAAGGGTGTAGGCGTCCTTCTCGCACTCATGCTTGAGCGCAGCAAGCTCCTCGCCGCTCACCTTGAGATCGGCCTCCAGCTGCGCCACCTTCGTCTCCAGCTCCTTCTTGGCGGCCTCAGCAGCTGCGGCAGCATCCTCTGCTTCCTTGAGAGCCCCGTCGAATGTTTGCTCGCGCGCGGCAAGCTCCTCCTCGTGGCTGTCAAGGTTAACCTTCCGCTGCGCCAACTCGCCTTCCTGCGCAGACAGCTTCTCGGCAGCAAGCCGTTGTTGCTCTTCAACTTCAGCCTTCTGGGGGAGGAAGGCTTTCCGCTCATCGGCGAGTTGCTCCCGCTCCTCTGCCAGGGACCGGAGAGCTTCCTAGTTGAGGCCCCGGAGCTCCTTCGCGCGCTTCTCGATGTCCACTCCCGCCTTCGCGACAAGCGCTTCTCGGGATACCAGCTTCGCCTGTCGGGCGCGGTAGAGCGACAACAGCTTCCGCAGCAGCTGCTCCTCCTCAGGCTCGCCGCCGCTGCTGCTCGGTGTGTCGACCAGCGTCAGCCCAGCGGAGGCGAGCAACTCTTCATCAAAGATTTCTCCTTCGATCGGCGCCCTGGAGCTCGACGCCCAGGGGAGCTTGATGAAGACGCCATCGCCGGCCTTCAAATAGGCGCCGGGCTGGGGCTCTTCGGAGCCTGACGCTGCAGCAGCGGCGGAGGGATCGGCGGTCGGCGTAGCGCCTGACACTCCTGCAGCCTCGGGGCCATCAGTGCGATCGCCGGACCCCTCGCCAGCTTCTGCGGCGGCAGCTTTGGCTGCCTCTCCGCCGGCGGGATCATCAGCGTCGGCTTCTTCTTCGGTGACAGCGGCGTCGTCGGTATTGCCGCGCGCGTTCTCCTCGCCAGCGACCACGGTTTCCATCGGCTCCGTGGCAGATGGACCTGATGACCGGAAAAGGGAGAAAAGTCAAGCAAATATTCAAAAAGAAAATCAGAAGAAGAAGAACCCAAGGGAAGTTTTCAAGCAAGAGGATTACCTGTACTAGGATCTACAGTCGTGGTCTCCGCCACCGGGGGGTCGCTGGTGCTGTCCCTTGCCGGAGAACTGTCCCTTGCCGGAAAATTCTCCCATGTTGAAGAACGCTCCCTTGCCAGGGAATCCTCCCTTGGCGGTGTAGTCGAAGCAGATGGCATGCCGGGAGCGGCTTCCGGGCACTCCTGGTGAGACTGCTCTGCTCCTACGCAAACCAATAGTCAGATGTTAGCAAAGAAAGAGCACCCATGCGCGCCTAACAGCAGGAAGTAAACCATATACTTACGCTGGGGGCTGCGCTGGGGGCTGCTTTGGGGAATAGTTGCCGGGTCCGGCAAGGTGGTCTCGGACACACCCCCTGCTGTCGCGGTGGGTTCGTCCTCGATGACAATCACCAGGACCTTGGCTCTCTTCGCCGCTCTCTGGGCTAGAGTCCTGAAAAGGAATGGGTTCGGAGTAAAGCAAATCAGATACAAGACAAAACAGCAAGAATTGAAGAACTACAAGTACAGCAAAGAATCTTACTCTTCCTCTTCCTCATTGGAGCTGAGCGCGGAGAGGTCGAAGTCCGGCCCACCTTCGGCGCGACAAGGCGGAGGAGTAGGTTCCCTTAGCCGCTTGGCAGGAGCAGAAGCGGTGGTCCGGGAGGGCCCCGCTCCAGTTGCCGCAGCGGCGTGAGGTGCTCCCGCGACAACAGTGCTTGCCACGGTGGAGCGCGTCACGCGGCGCGGCGGCTGTTGACCCGTCTGCCGCCCCGCTACGTCCCCGGCCTTGCGGAGACGCCTTCTTGGTGGAGCTGGGGGCTCCGCTTGCGGCGAGCTGTCTGAAAGTGAGAAGGAGGAGGAGTCGATCTTCAACGAGTCGCTCGCGCCCTCGGCAGGCTCGCTCGACTCAGCTTCAGGCCCGACAAGCTCTCCCTCGCCGGCAAGCTCCTCTCGCTCAGCAAGGCTTGCCGCCTCTGCTGCCTCTGCCTCCTCCACGGTGAATCCAAACTCGCCCGCGGCAGCAGCCGCCGCCGCCTCTTCCAGCCTAGTGGCGATGCGCTGCATCTCCGCATCGGTGGTGTCGCGAGTAAGGCTCTTCTGTTCATCGGAGCGGACCGGCACTTCTATCAAGCCGTCAAAGAACTCCTGCACGATGTCGTCTGCAGGCTCTTGCCAAGTTGGGACAATTCCATGCGAATCGCACAGCGGCATCATTGCACGGATGCGGTCGAGTGAGGAGTTGTTGCACAGCGGAACGACACCCCTCGGCAACCTGAACACTTCGGGATGTTGAGGATCATGCTTGAACAGTTCCAGGAGCATCGGGTCCAGTTCCAGGACAGTGAAGTTGAAGTTGAGGCCCGGGCGCAGCCTCATGATATCCGCCGCATTCTGGAACTCCCAGGCGGGTCTCCTCCTCTCCTGCAGGGGGGCGATGCGGCGGCGTAGAAAATCTGCGCCAACGGCGCCTACGATGAGCCCGGCAAGCCTGAGGCGTAGGATCCGGGTGACGGCAATCTTCAGTCTATCATCTTCCGGGGCCACGTTGCTCCAATCGTTGTCGCGCGCTACTGGGGCTTGGCGCTGGGCGGTAAATGGCTACGGGTTCTCCTCGACAATCCAGCACCAGTCTGCTCTCCATTCATCCCACTTGTTGCGGAGCTCTCCCTCCAGATAAGCTTCCTTCTTGCCAGTTCTCGAGATCCAGGCGATTCCGCCAGATAAAGGCTCCCCTCTCTCAACTCGGGGCATAAAGAAGTGGCGAAAAAGAGCTACATTTGGACAGACTCCGACAAAGTTTTCACAGAGATGTGCGAAAACTGCCATGGTCAGAACGGCGTTGGGGGTGAAGTCAAGGAGGCGGAACCTGTAGGTGTTCATAATGTCATAGAAAAACTCAGAGAAAGGCGGGCAGAGCCCGCAGTAGAAGAACAACACGAAGAAGGGATATCCATTCGGAGCCAGTTCCGAAGCGGCAGCTGAGAGTACCTTCGTGCGCGGATGCGCTCGCGTCTCCGTCGACCAGAAGAGGTAGTAATACTCCCTCAGCTCCTTCACGGCGAGCTGAGGGGGGAAGGTTGCCCGCTCCTTTCGCAGCGCCACGAGCCGCTGCGCCTCGGCCGACTTCACAACCTTCCCGGCTTTCGGAGCCATGGCGGAGGTGGTGAGAGAGATCGACGGCGTTGGTGGTGCCAGTGGCGATGGGGGCGGAGCGCTGCTCTCTTTCAGCTTTGGGAAGAAGGGGGGAGCGGCGGAGGTTTTTGAGATTGGAATAGCAACCGGCGAGATGGGCGAACTGCCCCTGTTTCCCCTGCTTATAAAGAGGGAGGGGGCGGACGTTCCGTCTTTCCGAATAAAGAAACCACCCACGATCTCTCCCACGACGCCGCATTCGACGCGTGCCGTTCGAGGAGGGCATGGTGGATACAGAGTGAGATACGGCGTAACCCAGGCCGCGCGTGCCCGTGCCCTGTTTTGGGCCTGGCCCAACAGCGCTCGGCACTGTGTGTGGCCCAGGCCCGGGGGCTCCTGTCGGTGTACTAGAGTAGGGGTACCCTAGTATCCCGAACATGTTCACAGGCAGTTGCAGCACCCCGCGGCAAGGCTTGCTGGGTGACCGCCAAGGTCCTCCGTGGTTCCTTTGGAGCCATTCAAGAACAAAATATTCAAGCCAAGGAGACAAGGCCCCGGCAAGAGGAGCTTGCCGGGAAGGCCAACCAAGGCATCTCAAGGAACTTGCCGCGACGCGCCACGCGTCCCGGCGAGGCCCGGTGAGCGACAAGCTTCCGGACGCAACAAGACAACGACCGCGGCAAGGCGCTTGCCGCGGCAAACTACCACTCTGTACCCGCGCTCCAGCACATCCACCAATGTGTCGCCCTGGGACCTTTCCAGGCACGCATGGCAAGAGGCTGTGCGGCCAGCGGTGCGCGGTGGCAAGCAACGCTGACAAGATTGCCATCGTGGCAAGCGGTGGCGTCCCTGACGGTCCCTTTTTGCACTATTTGGGCGACGTAGACGGGCATTTAATGCCTTTGTCCCCTGCCGTTAGGGTTAGGTATGATACACTGTACAGGTAGTTGTACCAACCGCAATTCCTTTTTCATTTTTACCCTTGTCTACGTTGCCACCTGTCGGAGACCCCTTTAGCATATAAAAGGAGGCCCATGCGCAACGTAGAGGGGGTGGGAAGGCAGAAAAACACTCACGCTCGGTCTCGTTAGCAGCTAGTGTGTACTGTAGCACTCAGCGCTCCCGAGCAAGAACTCAATACACTCAGACATGCAGCAGTAGGAGTGTTATCTCTCCGGAGAGCTCCGAAGCTGGGTAAACTTCTCGTGTGTGTCGCCTCGATCCGCTCTTCGTGCGATCTCCGCCCCCCGCCGAACCGAAAGGGGCTCGGTCCGCCGGTCCCATAGGTGTTCGTGGATCAGTTTCCTCGACACAGTGCTAAAGGAAAGGCGGGTTCCCATAGCATTTTGGAAACTTTCCCAAAATCGAGAGGTGAAGAGACTTCCTCGATCCGAGTTAATTTCCAGTGGAACACCATGGAGGGATACTATTCGGGAGATATACAAGTCTGCTAGCTGACTAGCGGTTGTACTCTCACGAACATGCAAGAAATGGGCCACTTTGGAAAGACGATCGACAATGACGAAGATAGCGTTATTCCCTCTCTTGGTCATGGGAAAACCGGTGATGAAGTCCATACCAATTTTGTCCCATTTCCATTTAGGAATAGCTAAAGGTGGAAGGGTGCCAGCAGGCCGTTGATGCTCTGCTTTTACACGACGACAGACGTCGCAGTTAGCAATATACTGAGCAATTTCTCTCTTCATCCTAGTCCACCAGAACCTCTGGCGTAGGTCCTGATACATCTTAGTGCTACCGGGATGAATGGTGAGAGGAGATTCATGAGCTTCCTTAAGGATCAATCGCCTCAGGTTTCGCATTTTAGGAACCACTAGGCGGTTCTGAAGTATACGACTCCTTGATCATCAATGGAGAAACAATTCGCAACTCCTTTCTTGATGTTTCTTTTGATACGGGAAATCCCCGGATCTACCTTCTGAGCTTTGATGATCTGATCCGTAAGGGTAGGTTTCGCCACCAAGGTGGAAAGGAATCCTTGAGGAACGATGTGAAGGTTAAGCTTCCGAAATTCCTTGTGGAGAAGTGGTTGACTTTGTTGCAACATCAGATTGTTACAATAAGATTTATGACTTAGTGCATCAGCCATGACATTGGCTTTTCCTGGGGTGTAAGTTATCCCTAAGTCGAAATCTGTGATTAACTCGACCCAACGTCTTTGCCTGAGATTCAAATCCGGTTGGGTGAATATGTACTTCAGACTTTGGTGATCAGTGAAGATTTCACAACGATTACCGAGGAGGTAATGTCGCCAGGTTTTAAGTGCATGGACTACAGCTGCAAGCTCTAGATCATGAGTAGGGTAGTTTTTCTCATGTGGGTGTAATTGTCGTGAAGCATAAGCAATTACGTGACGATCTTGCATGAGAATGCAATCTAGTCCTTGTCGCGAGGCATCGCAATAGATAACAAAGTCCTTAGAGAAATCTGGTGGTACCAGTACGGGAGCAGATGTCAGGCGTCTTTTCAGTTCCTGAAAGCTGTGCTCACATTGTGGAGTCCACTCGAACTTTTTATCTTTCTTGAGGAGTTCAGTTAGAGGTTTAGCAACCTTGGAGAAGTTCTCGACAAAGCGGCGACAATAGCTCGCTAAGCCAAGGAAACTCTGAACTTGCTTGACTGATTCAGGTGGAGTCCAATTAAGGACGGCTTGAACTCGCTCGGGATTGACAGCAATACCCTTACCAGAAATTACATGTCCTAGATAGGTCACTTCTGGCAACCAAAATTCGCATTTAGAGAACTTGGCATAAAGGCAATGCTCTCGAAGTTTCATCAACACTAGCCTTAGATGCTCGGCATGTTCTTCCTCGTTCTTGGAGTAGATGAGTATATCATCGAGGTAAACCACAACGAATTTATCCAAATACTCCATGAAGATTGAGTTCATTAAGCGAGAGAAAGTGGCTGGAGCGTTGGTTAAACCGAAGGACATGACGGTGTACTCGTATTGGCCATAACGAGTAACAAAGGCCGTTTTAGGAATGTCCCCGTTCCTGATTTTGATTTGATGGTAGCCCAACCTCAAATCCATTTTGGAGAAGACTGAGGATCCAACGAGCTGATCATACAGATCGTTGATCCTGGGGAGCGGATACTTGTTCTTGATTGTGACCAGGTTGACTGGTCGATAATCTACAACCATCCGATCCGTACCATCCTTCTTCTTGACAAAGAGAACGGGATAAGCCCATGGAGACGAACTAGGACGGATGAAACCCTTTTTCAAGGACTCATTGAGTTGTGTCTTAAGCTCGGCTAGTTCTAGTGGTGCCATCTTATAGGGTCTTCTAGAAATTGGGACAGTTCCTGGAATGAGATCTATCACGAACTCGACATCTCTGTCAGGTGGAACACCTGGCAATTCCTCTGGAAAGACATCCGGAAAGTCACGGACTACCGGAACATCTTCGAGGTCTGGCAAAGGACTGGCGTTAAGAGAATATAGTTGTCGCTTGGCTACTCGGGTCAAGACATTGACTATCTTTCCCGAAGGATGTGTGAGTTGAACAGTCTTAGAGAAGCAATCAATCTTAGCATGATGGGCTGACATCCAGTCCATACCCAAGATGATATTAATATCCGAAGATTTGAGAGCTATCAAAGATGCGAGAAAAACAAGTCTGTCGACTTGAATTTCATTCCCATGGCTTACTCTAGAAGTTTGCCATTTGGATCCCGGGGTTTGAATTACCGTAGAGGTGGGCATCTCACAGAATGTGGTGTTATGCAGTCGAGCATAGCTATCGGATATAAATGAATGAGATGCTCCAGTATCGAAAAGAACAGATGCCGGGTGGCAATTAACAAGGAGCGTACCAAGAACGACGTTTGGATCCTCTTGAGCTTCTTCAGCAGAGATACAGTTGACATGGCCACGTGCAGTGGTGGCCGGCTTGGCGTAGAACACTTTCCCTGTCGGCTTGCCACGGCCAACAGCTTTTCCAGACTGGTTGGGGTTGGTCTGGGGACACTCGCGCAGGTAGTGGCCCGATTCCCCACACTTGAAGCATGTCACGGAGCTGGTGCGTGGAGGAGCATTGTTGGTTGGCCCATCATAGGGCTTGGCTGGTGAATAATGTTGAGCTGGACGAGGCGCCTGATAGGATGGCCTTGGTGTGAACCTGGGTGGCAGGGCAGTGTTAGGCACCCACACCCGGCGCTTCTGTGGACCAGCACCGGATGAGGAACCCATGTCGCAGCCATGCTTGCGTGTTGCTTCATAATCAGACTGACCAGACTCAGCATTGATGGCCTTGTTAACAAGCTTCTGAAAAGATGTGCACTCATGTAGACAGAGGTCGAGGCGAAGCTTAGGGCTAAGTCCCTTGCGGAACCTTGCCTGCTTCTTGGTCCTCAGTTGCATAACGTGCTAGGTTACCGAACTCCCTGCTGTATGCATCCACAGAGAGTCTACCTTGAGTGAAACTGCAGAACTCCTCACGTTTACGGTCCATAAGACCCTCCGGAATGTGATGTTCACGAAAAGCCTCGCTGAATTCAGCCCAAGTAGTGACCTGACCCACTGGGCGCATGGCTCCATAGTTCTCCCACCAGAGACTGGCGGGGCCTTCAAGATGATATGCAGCAAATGTGACCTTATCAGCCTCAGCTACGAGTGCAGAGCGTAGCTTGTGAGTAATACTGCGAAGCCAGTCATCGGCGTCGAGAGGCTCGACGGAGTGGTGGAAAGTGGGTGGATGTAACTTGATGAAATCGCTGAGCGACACCAAGTTATTCCTCTGATGGTGTGTTGTGTTTTGCTCGATGCACTCCAACAAACGGTTGGTCTCCCACTTGTTTCTCTCGGCTTCCAGCATAACCTCGGCCAGAGAAGGAGGGTGAGGTAGGTTTGTTTCCCCAACTTTGTTGCCTTCGGCCTGCTTTGGGGGAGCAGGGTTGGTGCGGGTGTTAACCATCCTATGAAAACAAGACAATGGTTTAGTCCAGGATGATAAGATTCTGACATAGAAATGTAGAATGTAATGGATAACTTGGAATGTAAGATGATCATCCGTATGACATGGTAGATACAGAAACTGCTTCTTTTATTCCATCGTCATACACACCATACAAGGTTTAGTACAAAACCAAACAAAGTACTACTACGGTGAAAGGAAGATTACATCTCATCAGAGGCATTCCAAGCTCCTATACATTATTTTTCTACACCTCCGGAAGGTGGTACAAGCTAAGTCATATCCCACGAGTCACGCAGGACGGTGGATGATACAACTAGTACGATACTAGTGATACTACTACTAACTCAGACAGCTCCGTAGTAGTCTTCATAGAAGTCACCACCATAGCCTGGAAGCTCAACGTGATCATCCGGAAACAGTCGGTCCCGTGGAGCTTGTGGAGCATAGGGGCTAGGATGAGGTCTTGGACCAACAAATGGTGGCCTGCGGGTACCACGAGGTGGGGTGATGCCTCCTACATCACGCCAATCCATCATGTCTGGCAGCGCAGATCTCACAGGATAGAGATCTCGCATATCCATATATCCAGCTTGCACAGCCGGTGCAAACCGAGTCAAAGTGGCCCAATGATCAGCACGGGTATTGAAAAGCTCCAGTCTCAAGGCCCGATTTTCACGGTCCTTGTCTTCAAGCAACTGTGCAGTGGTGCAGGTTAGTGAATCCTCCTGAGTGGAGTCAGCATAGATAGCCTGGAGATACCCTTGTGCTCCCGGGAGTGAAGCTGGCATATATCAGAAGTCGGAGTCCCGAAATAGACCAGTCCTGACCCGCATGATGGTCATCATAGAGTAGGCAGCATCCTGCACAGCCATCTCAATAGTAACCCCGAGTCCAAAGGAACAGTGGAGGGGCTCGGTTTATCCAGGATAAGATGGAAATATCCTCACAGTGCAAAAATATTGACTTTGATTAAAGTCTCAGAATTGCTCTTCGACCATGTACTCAGGATACCAACGGTATCCTGCCTCAGTCATTACCTTGACCAACATGGCAGTATGGCCGGGTACATCTAGGCATCGAGTCAAACGAACCACTTGATTCTGAGGACGAGAAGCCATCTGGAACATGATAAACACAAGACATTAGAATTCCTAGCAGAAATTGGACAGCATAACGGCTGTAAATGCTCAAAAAGGATTTTGAGGCATTTTGCAAAGAATTGCATAGACACTCAACAACATCATATCAAGGTTCTGGGTCCATCTTAGCACAAAATGGGGTAGTAGAGCTGAACTAGGCTTGTATCCGTCAAACCTACAAGGTACTACTGATTAGTAACACGTGAACCTGATAGAGAGAAGAGATCCTAATCCTTAAGCCCCAGTGGAAGAATAGACTGACTCGGATTAGAATGCCATGAGGTAAAGGAGTAAAAAGAGCCTTACGTACCATCCCACAATCAATTCCCCTACATATAACTAAAGCATTTCTAGACTCAACATCGACCAGTTTGGCTTGGAGAACCTACAGGCAGTCCGGCTCTGATGCCAACGCTGTCAGGACCCCGACTCGATGCCACATCGATCTAGCATGTAACACCTCATATCACTTTGCGGCCTCACGCACGGTATTCCCACGGGTGTCGTCTTACCTTTGCCCGGGACCGTTTGCGCCTTTTGGCACACGTATATGATAGTGTTGCTAGCATCCATATGGTAAGGAGCCCGGGCTAACATGGCTAGTCGTAAACCCAAAGTGGCACAGACTTACAGGGACAGGCATCCATGACCCAGCATCGAACGTGTCGGTCATCAGCAAGTGAATCCGGGCTGTAGCACTGGGCTAGCAGGACTCCGATAAACCGGGCTGTAGCGGGCTAACAGGACTCCGGTATCCATCGCGTGACATTTCCCCGAAAGGACAGACACAGGAACGAAGAAGGACACATGCCGGCCAGCCTAAGTGTTCCGGAGCAGTAGCAAGCTACCAAGGCTCAGTGGAAACACTAGGAGACATTTCCCGGTAAGAGAGGCTACTAAGAATAAACAACTAGATAGTCAGATCCCACACATACCAAGCATTTCAATCATACACACAATATGCTCGATATGTGCAAATACAACAAGGCATCACAGCATGACTCTACAACACAAGTACTTTTATTTAAAGGCTCAGAGAGCCATACATAGCATACACACAAGTACGGGTCACACGACCCACATTCAAGTCATACAAGCATACAAGCCAACAGCGGAAGTAACTTGTCTGAGTACAGACAACTAGTAAAATAAAAGAGGCTTGGGGAAGCCTGGCTATACTACATGGTCCTTCACAAGCTAAGGATCACCACCTAGGCCCCAGTCTACTCATCGATGTCAACGTCTACGAAGAACCCATCAGAAGGGGTTGCAGCGTCTTCTGAAAAATGTAAATTAAAGCAACATGAGGTACTCAGCAAGACTTACATCAGATCCTACATACATGCACATTATCAAGAAGGGTTGGTGGGGTTATTGCAGCAAGCCAGCTTTGACTCTTGGCTAAGCTATCTTACGAGACACCAACTTGAAATGGTTTTTCGCACACGAGTCCACTACACACCAACTCAATACACCACCGAGGATCCACCTCCGTCATCCTACGGAAGAGCCATCCTCGGCACTCACGCTTATCTTGAGATTTTTAGTAGTATCCATTTACTTGTCTATGAACTGTATAGGCAACCAAGTAGTCCTTTACCGCGGACGCGGCTATTCGAATAGATGATGTTAACCCTGCAGGGGTGTACTTCTTCATACACGCTCTCACCACTTACCGCCGTTTACACGACATGTACTCGGCAACCTTCAAGCGGAAGCCCAACGTGGGTGTCGGTCATGACCTACCTAAACACCTAAGTCTCTAGTCCAGGTTTATCGCCTATCCAGGTTCCATCCGCAGGGAGTCCGGCCAAGGTTTCCACATACGGCCCCAAACGATGTGTACAGGGTTCCCGAGATACCTAACGGGTATCCGGTACACCGTGCCACGTACCTACCGCATCACAGCCCACCCTGCAGTCAGCGTTGTCCACGGCCTCCAGTAGGCTACAAACACCAGAAACTACTTGCAACTCCTAGACAGAGGACTAGGGTGAATAAGAAGCCGAGAGGGTCCATTGGTTTCGGGCCCAATGCATGGTAGTAGCTGATTCTTAAATCACACATACAGATCTCAATGCTTAAGGACGGCTTCAATGAAACAACCCACCATGTACTCCTACATGGCCTCTCATCGATACCTTTACCAAATCATGTTCAACACATTACTCTCATACCCACATGATCATTTCACTCTAGCCCATCACCCAGATGAACCAGACCTGACACAACTCTAAGCATAGCAGGCATAGCAAGGTAGGAACAACACATACATATGGCTCAATCAACTCCTACACATGCTAGTGGGTTTCATCTAGTTACTGTGGCAATGACAGGTCATGCAGAGGAAATGGGTTCAACTACCGTAGCACACAGCAGTTTGAATCGCGTTGTCTTAATGCAGTAAAGAGAGCAGAAGCAAGAACATGGGATTGTATCGATATGATCAATGGTTGGTTGCTTGCCTGATGGGTCGGTGCACTGGTATTATTCTTTGTTGGGGTAATCACGGTACTCCTCGGAGGCAGAACCTGCCGCAAAGAGCACCGATACACAAACATCACCAAACAATATGCAACAATATGATGCATGCATGAGACATGGCAAAATGAGTGTATTGGGCTAATGCAACTAAGACCAGATGGGTTTGAACTAGTTTGAACCAAAGATTCAAGTTTCAAACTCATATGTGGCCCTTTTAAGTGCTTTATCTTGTTCTGTACTAAACAGCAGGTTAAATCGTTTAAACATGCATGAAACCAGTACAGATGGATAGATTGGATTTTTCTAATCATTTTTCATATATAAAACTTTGCATTTGGAGCTACAGATTAATTTCTATGATTTTTTGAAGTTTGTGGTATTTCCTGGAATTTCTTGTATAAAAATAATTCCAGTAAATAAATTATTACGTCAGCATTACGTCAGGATGACGTCAGCTGTCAACGGAACAGTCCAGGTCAATCCTGACTAGTGGGTCCCATGTGTCAGTGTAATTAGTTTAACTAAATATTAATTAAAACTAATCCTGATTAGTTAACAGGGCTGGGCCCCACCTGTCATTGACCCAGGGGGGGTCAAACTGGGCCCACCCATGGTCAAACGAGGGGTCAGCAGGGTCAACTCACCGGCGTTTTTGTGCATTCTGGCGACCAAATGAGCGGCGGAGGGCATCTACGTGTAGCTGGGAGCAAGCCGCAGCTCTTGGTGGTGGTGGTTGAGCTCGGGGTGGCCGGAAACGGCGCCGGCGACGACTTCGGCGGTCGCCGGAGTTCGAGTGATGATGAACCCGAGGCTATGGAGCACGGCGAGGCTCGTGGTGAGGTGCTACGGGTTCCTGCGAGTGCGGTGAGTGCGTTGGACATGGTGGTGTGGCCAGTGGGTGGCCGGAGTCACGTCGGCGACGAGCTCCACGGCGGCGTGTGCGGGTGAGCTATGTACAGTCGCTACGGGGCTCGAGAGCGAGAAAGGAAGGGGAGGAAAGGTAGCTGGGCTCACGGCGGTCTGGAGGGAGCAGATGGAGCGGTCGGGGACGAGCTGGTGCGGCGGCGATGACGAAGGGGATCTCCGGCGATGGAGGAGTCGGGCGAGGTCGGTGCAGAGGCCTCGGGGCAAGCGAGCGCTCGGGGCTCGGCTAGCTCGACGAAGAGGAGGGCGGCGGAGCTCCTGGACACGACGACACGGCGCAAGGATGACGGAGAGCGCGACTACGACGACAGTGCGGCTACGGTGGCGTCGGCCATGGTGCGGGAGAGCGAGGGAGAGAGGCAGGGGAGAATGGATGTGTCCACGGGGTTCGGGGCGCGACGTGGAGCTCATACCGGTCGGCAGAGAGGCGAGGGGAAGAAGCAGGGCGGCGGGCAGCTGTGTGGCGCGCGCTGGTGCCGCCGTCGAGCACCTGCCTGCCTGCCTGGCGAAGGCAAGCAGCTCGCTGGAGCGGCTGCTGGGCTGGGCCGGCTAGGTGGGCTGGCTGGTGGGCTGCCAGGTTAGTTCCCTCTCTCTCTTTTTATTTATCTTTTTTTATTATTCTGTAACTTTGTGGACTTACTAAAAATACCTAAACAACTCCAAAATTCACCAAACTGCTCATGGCCATTAACTGGAATATATCCAGCATGGAACATTTTAGTTTGGGATTATTTGAGCATTTAAAATAATTTATATAATTTAAATGCCCAAACTCAAATACTTATGATTTGATTCAAAGACCTTAGGATGACCTAGAAAATTGTGCACCACTTTTGGCAGAGGTTCTGAACCAAGGCAAAAATGATGGACATTTTAGAAGGGCATTTCAGGTTCATTGAAAATATTTTTAGTAAACCCTAGTTGGTTTCAGAGGGGGTTGGGGGTTCTGTCATCCCCAATTCAAGTTTCTGTTGAGAAAAATAGACATGATGCAACACTCTAATGCATGAACTAGCTAGGGTGTGACACCTTGCACCTTGTCGGCAGGCCGATATCTTCCATAATTGGAAGCGCCTGCAGATACCCTGCATCACCTGCCGAACTTGTTCGTGCAGCTGTGAGAGTTCTTGCAGAAGATCGCCTGCAGATCCGGGCATCTCCTCTTCGGGACGACCTGTCAGCATACCTACAGACATAACTCTGTTAGCCTGTTTCTTCGCCGAACTGTATAAAGGTTCATTCGAGCACTTACTAAAAATGTCGCATCAAAGCTTCTTATTCTCCTTCACGGAGTCAGCAAGCTGGCCCCGAACATCTTTTAATTCAACGTCCAACCAGGTTTTGGCGTCCTTGAGATCATTATTCTCTCGAATAACCCGTGTAAGCACGTGCTCGCCAACCTCTAGCTGTCGTTGAGCATGTTGCTCATCCCCCGATACGATCTCCGGATTGCCTCCGAGATTGCCTGTAGAATCTACTAGATCATGGATGGCGCACGTTGCTGTGTCTGTCTATTTGTAATACTGAATGTTGGTGTTTGATACAAATATGTGGAGGCATTATATACCTAAACATTAAGCAATAGTAATAGCTACAAGACACCAATGCTAGTGTTTTGAAACATAGCACACTTTGTATGGTAGAAGTATCAAAATTGCATTTAGTTTGTTTGCAGATAGATTTTAGAGTGAAGACAATAAAGACAAAGGTTATTATGAAAAATAGGAAAGAAATATTTGTAATGGGATATGCAAGGCTCCTTCCTGATTTAATGGCATATTATTTTTCAACTGCCGAAATAAACTATTGCTGGATATCCTTACAATGTACTACAAAATTATTTCTAAGAGCAGTCACAACACTTCACATGCCAACTTGAAGGCAACGATTTACCTACGATGAAAGATTGTACCCTTCTTTGTTAGCCAATGGCAGTTCGGAGGAAGAAAAGGCGAGTTCAAATCTTAACAGTAGCAAGATCACAGAGGAATGTATTTTACCTGCTTCCATTTGTAGCAATGGAACCACAAAGATATACATGACTTCTGTTTCTTTACTTCGTCTTGCAGGTTTGACAAATGCACACTTTTTTATCAACCCAGTCACTTGATGCTACATAAAAGTTAGATTAAATACTTCAAAGGTCAGATAGTAGCCACTAAAAGATTAGAGATAATAATATAAATGTAAGATCACATATCACATCAATGAAGATAAAATCTGTGACACCAAGATGGTTAATTACTCGTATAAGAGGGCAACACTGTTACAAAGGGTGACTGACTGATGAAAGGTGCACAGAAACCCTCATATTTACTCAGTATTAGATGGTGCAATTAACTTTGCATCCAATAGTAAATTTCTCATGTACACAATGGTGCATTTAACTTTGCAGTGCCACATTATTAGCAAAGGCATTTGAGAGGGAAACTACTATTCACTTGGAAGACATGAGCACAGACAACCAAGTCAGATTGGCTTTTTAGCAAGTGTATGCACGACAGACAACACCGACACTTTAGAAGGTAAGGTCTTCAATTAAAACAGATGTGCAGACAGTAAGTACTTACTATAGAAAATATGTCCTTGTTAAGCTGAGATCTCAATCAATACAGGCAAGAACTCCACCGACCTGAGTGTTGTTCTTGACAGTGAGCATGAGCACGAACCAGGGGGGAATGCTGAACTCCTCCTCCTTCCCCTGCTGGCACAAAAGAGAGAAAGAACCAACCATGACAGTTAGGTGCGGCAAGAAGGTCTGGCTCTTAGTTAGTTATGGGCATTGTTGGATGCTCAAGTCGATGGGTGGTCCCTCTGCCATTGACGTGACGGCTGGCTCGCGGAGCAAAGTGCGGTGATCTGCACGCGGAACAAACCAAATTAGTGGTGGCACATGTACCTTGTATTGTTGCAGCGTAGTACATACTTCAAAAATCATATATAGCAGTCATTCTATTCCAAATTCCAACAAAATGTGTTACACTATTAAGGAAATAAACTTTTAATTCCAATTTGTAATTTGTTGTCAATAATTCAGACAATTTATGTCAAAATATTGAAGAGTTGGCTCCACAAAATGCCCTTGTGCATAACCTGCTATTCTACTGATATGTTGTAGCTTTGTCAGACAGATGAGAACAAATAGGCATCATCTTCTTGCAATGAAAGAGCAACCATGTATCAACATGAACCTTTGGATGCAAACTTAGTGCAGGAATCAATTTATCTAACCTCTTCTTTCCAACGGATATATATATAGGAAAAATCAACACATTCTGTCAATATTCCGAAAACAGGGGATGAAGATGAGAGGTGGGGGCTCTAGAAGGGGCTCGCACTAGTGGCAACCACGGCCAGGTCCTCACGCATGCAGCCGACTGGATCGATCGGCCCCTGATTCAGCCACATCCCACGCCAAATCCCCTCACAAGCATCGTCTCAACTTGATCCCCACCCGCGCCTTGGCTGGATTGACCCAGATCACATGCGTCGCCACATCGAGCACCTCCGAGCGCGTACAACGCGTGATCTGGCGATGAGGCGCGCCCCTGGAGCAATGAGGAGCGGTGGGTGGATCGGAGAGGCGATGAATGGTGGACGACGAGGAAGCCTCATTCTTCGAGGCCATGTCAGGCGGCACCGTCAGAATAGAGCAGGTCGCGAACGTGATTAGGGTTCGTCTGTGGCGTTTCACCCTGTGCGCTATGTTGGATAGGACAGTAGAAAATGCCAGGATGGTAGAAAAGGCCCAGAAGGCCAGTAGGCCCAATTAAATGTGAGACAACCAAAAAAGCCACCGGAGCAGCGGCCCGCAAAGCCCAGCGCAGCCTGACGCGTGAGTTAGCGCCTGCGTACGAGAATTAGGTGGGACTAACAGCGAATCCGACGGCCAAAAACGACTAAAAATGGCGATCTAATGGCTAGAAATGCTAATGGCCTGAGAGGGCTGGGAGGGTGCTCAGTTTTAATATATCTAAATTGTTAGATTTGCATGCATGCCGAATACTACCTCGTACATGTCATTACATTCTTTTTTGATCATGACAAGTATTACCAGATGAGGCCTTCTTGGCAACTGCGGCCCGAAGTTGGGCTTTGCACTCCTCCAGCTCTGGAGACAACTGGGTATTCTTCTCTGCAAGAACATATGCATACAATGATCCTTAAATCAGTTGTGCCAACTGTTTTAAGTCTCAGGGGCTACTGATATACATAATTATTAGATTTTCTTACCCGTATATCCTCTACATACTGGCCTGTGGCTCTGGCAAGTCCATCTTGAGCGGCTTGGATGTACGTGTCTCCTGAGTTGAAGGCATTGAATGCCTCTTCGGAGAAACTAGGATCACGGAGTACGGTCCGGCGACGCCTGTGATTCATGGCGCTCTCTACTTCGGAATTCGTAGCGGACAGTCTATCTGCATCCTCTGTAGGAGGACCATCCAACGTTATCCCCACGTTAGCCTCTGCCCCTAAGTCCGGCTCTGGAGTTCGGCTGGTGGAGGCGTGACCCGCAGGCTCCCCGGGCACAGTCCGGCGAGCGTTTTTTCTGCCAGGAACCACGGACATTATTATATTTTAAAGACGATAATCACGGAGCAGGTTTTTTAATACCTCTTCAACGGCGTCTTGGTCCTGACCGCCTTCCTTTTGAGCCTACCCGGCTTCAGCGCCCCTTGTTGACGAGTCACCGCGGGTTTGGCACGACGCCCCGATGGCCTTCCCTGTAAGACGCAATATGTGTGCAGTGGGTAAGGTGCAAAGAAGGGATCCTTCTCGAAAGTTGGGACTCCGGTTTTACTTAGATGCGATGCAGGGAGTAGGCTAGGGTAATCGGCTATGATGGCCACCAAGGCACCATCACAACTTAGCTGATAGAGCGTCCTGTCAGCGAGCTCCACAAATACGTCCGGGTCTTCTTCGAGTCCGGGGTCGAGGGCCCGGTCGGGGTCCTCTGGCTGTGGAGACGGGCTGTGGATCTCCCTAACAGCTTTTCACAGTTCCTGCTATGAATTAGTGAGGTAAATATTTATGATGAAGAATGCGGGAAGGACTGGAGTAAAAGATAGCAGCTCACCCAGCTTGGAGGGTTGTACATGGAGAATCCATCCCGTGGCTTAATACGGATGAACTCCTCTTCTTCTCCTTTGTACAAATCGGACAGTATCTTCACCAGAGCGGCGACAGAGTCCGGGCCTTTACGACCGCAGTGGGTGGCATCGTCTTCTCCATTGAAGTGCCACATGGGTTTCCCCTGATACTGAAGTGGCTGCACCCCCCGCATTATACAAATTGACATAACCTCGATTATTGTCAATCCTGATTTGGCCAGCATTTTTATCCTGCCCATCAGGTAAAGGACCTCTCTGTTATCTTCCTCCTGGGGGCTCTGAGGGCGCCAGCTGTGGTGTTTCTTTAACGGGGCATTAGCAAACTCAGGAAGGCCCATCCAAATAGGGTCCGGAAGGGGGACGTCCTCCATATAAAACCACTCCAAAGGCCAGTCTTTGGATGTCTTCTTCGGAGTACCGGACAGGTATCCGGTCCCAGCGATGCGCCATATTTCTGCTCCGCCCACTTGATATATCGACCCCTCCTGAATGCGGGGTACGAGGCAGAATAGCCTCTTCCATAGCTCAAAATGAGCTTCGCAGCCCAGAAATAGCTCGCAGAAGGCGACATAGCTAGCGATGTGTGGTATGGAGGCAGGAGTGAAGTTATGCAGCTGGAGGCCGTAGAACTCCAGGAGCCCGCGGAGGAACGAATGGATTAGAAATCTGAGTCCCCTCAGCAAATAAGGGACAAGGCATATCCGCTCCCCCTTGGATGGGTTGGGAAAACTCTTCGCTTGCTCCCCGCCATTGTAAGTGGCAAGTCCGGCTCGGACGGGGACCATGTATGCAGGCGGGAGAAACCCCTAGGTCTGCACCTCTACCAATCGGCTATGGGGGACGGAACACTTCTCCTAATTGCCTGGCTTAGTGCTACAGGAGCGAGAGGAGGAGCTGTGATGGTCGACCATGATGGGATGGTTTCTTCTGGGCGCGCTCTGATGGATACTCGCTGGGGGAGGATGGTGCGATTTGGATCTGAGGATCCCTGTCTCTTTAAATAGACAATTTACATACATGGTAAGGGTGGCAAATGTAAAAATGCCCTGACTTCTCGCATTCGCTCGACACGTGGAGATAGCCATTATTAAAGTGCAGAAGCTGAGGAGTGCAACATTAATGGGAAGCCGGACACTACTCATTACAACAAGTACTCTGGATTTGGAGAAGAACCCGCCTTGCAATGCCGAAGACAATCTGCGCGCCAAACTCATCATCATTGAAGCTGAAAGAACGAGGATGTCGTCTAGAGGGGGGGTGAATAGGCGTTTTAAAATAATTACGGTTTAGGCTTGACAAATGCGGAATAAACCTAGCGGTTAATTTGTCAAGCACAAAACCTAAAACAACTAGGCTCACCTATGTGCACCAACAACTTATGCTATGCAATATAAACAACTATGTGATAGCAAGATATATGACAAAGAACAATATGGCTATCACAAAGTAAAGTGCATAAGTAAAGGGGCTCGGGTAAGAGATAACCGAGGCACGCGGAGACGATGATGCATCCCGAAGTTCACACCCTTGCGGATGCTAATCTCTGTTTGGAGCGGTGTGGAGGCACAATGCTCCCCAAGAAGCCACTAGGGCCACCGTAATCTCCTCACGCCCTCGCACAATGCAAGATGCCGTGATTCCACTAAGGGACCCTTGAGGGCGGTCACCGAACCCGTACAAATGGCGACCCTTGGGGGCGGTCACCGAACCCGTACACTTTGGAAACCCTTGGGGGCGGTCACCGGTACCCGTCAAATTGCTCGGGGCGATCTCCACAACCTAATTGGAGACCCCGACGCTTGCCCGGAGCTTTACGCCACAATGATTGAGCTCCGAACACCACCAACCGTCTAGGGCGCCCAAGCACCCAAGAGGAACAAGCTCAAGGGCACCAAGCACCCAAGAGCAATAAGCTTCTCAACTTGTAACTTCCACGTATCACCGTGGAGAACTCAAACCGATGCACCAAATGCAATGGCAAGGGCACACGGAGTGCCCAAGTCCTTCTCTCTCAAATCCCACTGAATCAACTAATGCTAGGGAGGAAAATGAGAGGAAGAACAAGAAGGAGAACACCAAGAACTCCAAGAACTAGATCCAAGGGGTTCCCCTCACATAGAGGAGAAAGTGATTGGTGGAAATGTGGATCTAGATCTCCTCTCTCTTTTCCCTCAAAAACTAGCAAGAATCCATGGAGGGCTTGAGAGTTAGCAAGCTCGAAGAAGGTCAAAAATGGGGGAAGAACACGAGCTAAAAGGATAAAACTCAATGGGGAAGAAGACCCCCTTTTATAGGTGGGGAGAAAAACCAACCGTTATCCCCTCACTCAGCCCGCACGACGCGGTACTACCGCAGGGAGCCGCGGTACTACCGCGGTTGGCTGCGGTACTACTGCTGCAGGTTGCGGTACTACCGCACGTGCAGCTCTGGCCAGATGAAGGCCTGTTGCACAGGGCAAAGAGCGGTAGAACCGTCGGAGCGGTACTACCGCGCGCCCCTACGGTACTACCGTAAGGCAGGCAACACTAAGCGCAGAGAAAGCACGGACGTAAAAAATTACTTCCGTACCTACTTCCGCTGAGGGAGGACCTGCGCAAAACTCCGGCACGGTACTACCGCACACGAGGAGCGGTACTACCACGTAGGGCGCGGATGTAAAAAAATACATCCGCCCCTACTTCCGCTCATGCTGCTAAGCCTGGCCAGAGCCCACGGTACTACCGTGCTCGCGGCGCGGTACTACCGCGTAGGGCGCGGATGTAAAAAATTACATCCGCCCCTACTACCGCTCGAGCAGCTGCGCCTGGCCGGAGGCCACGGTACTACCGCTCCCACAGAGAGGTACTACCGCAAGGGCCTGCGGTACTACCGCTCTGGAGAGCAGTACTACCGCATGCCCCAGATCAGCAACATTAGGAGTCCTTCATTTTGCAGAGAAGACAACAGAGGGTGACAATAAAACCAGAACTGCCATAACTTCTGCAAATGAGCTCCGAATTGAGCAAACTCAAGCTTGTTGGATACAAGACAACGAGTAGCATCAAAACAGAGACTGGTTATAGTAAGAAGAGGCAGGGGAGGTATGCCTAACAAGAGAGGAGAGAAACCTCCAACAGAGAAGAACCGACAGAACCTCCAACATCGAAAACATCATAGAAGATGCATGTGAACTCCGTTTTCGATGAACACGAGCTTGTCATGAAAATGACCAAAAGCTCCAAATCTCGCAAGGAGAAGAACTGAACAAGAACCAATAAAGATGATGCAAGGATGCAATGGTTTGAGCTCTCTACGAACGAAACGATCAAGCAACTCATCGAGAGCCCCCCTTGATAGTACGGCAGTCGATCCTATAACCCGGTCTCCCACAACTACCATGAGACCGGTAAAATAGAAAACCTATCAAGGGCAAACCTTTGCCTTGCACAAGGTCCACTTGAGCTAGATGATGACGATCTACTCCTCCTCAAGATGGACCACCTTTCTTGATTGCGTTGGCTCAATGAAGACTAGTTGATTGCTCCCCCATACTCCACTATGGGTGAGCCACTCTTCCGCTCATCTTCACAAGTCCATTGTCACCACAATGGACAGCAAGCTTCAAGCACTTGATCTCTTCGTGATACATCACTTGAACTTGCACACCGTAACCTAACCCCACAAAGAACTCTCACGAAGACCATGGGTTAGCACACAAAGCGTAATGGACAATACTTACCATACCATGGGATCACTTGATCCCTCGGTACATCTTGTGCGCTTTGTGTGTTGAATCTTTCCAACTCTCTTCATTTGGATGATGTCTTGAAGGTGGACATGAATGATCACACAATCTTATTCTTCAAGACATGCTTGCAATAAGCTCAACACTCACATGACCAATCTTTGGATAATTCCTTACTAGCACCTTGGTCAACCCATAAACTCCTTGAAAGCAACACATGGACTTCAAGAAATGCCTATGGACAAATCCTTCAAATATAACTCAATGCAACCATTAGTCCATAGAGAATGTCATCAATTACCAAAACCACACATGGGGGCACCGCATGTCCTTTCAGAAGCCTAGTTCAGGGGCTATTGAGGGAGTCCTAGATTAAGAGGTCCTTGGACAGCCGGACTATATACTTTGGCCGGAGTATTGGACTATGAAGATACAAGATTGAAGACTTCGTCCCGTGTCCGAGTGGGACTCTCCTTTGCGTGGAAGGCAAGCTTGGCAATTCAGTTATGTAGATCTCCTTCTCTGTAACCGACTCTGTGTAACCCTAGCCCCTTCCGTGTCTATATAAACTGGAAGGTTTAGTCTGTAGAACAACAACAATCATAATCATAGGCTAGCTTCTAGGGTTTAGCCTCTACGACCTCGTGGTAGATCAACTCTTGTAATACTCATATCATCAAGATCAATCAAGCAGGAAGTAGGGTATTACCTCCATCGAGAGGGCACGAACCTGGGTAAACATTGTGTCCCCCGCCTCCTGTTATCATTAGCCTTAGACGCACAGTTCGAGACCCCCTACCCGAGATCTGCCGGTTTCGACATCGACATTGGTGCTTTCATTGAGAGTTCCACTGTACCGTCACGATAAGGCTTGATGGCCCGCCTTGCTATCAAGGACTACATCACCTCGGGGCGAGCCCTGGCTTTAGGCCAAACTCTCCGACTAGGCGGCTTCGTCATGACCGCCCGTTCGGCCGTCGCGCCGATGATGACTTCTTAGGTCATCAAAAACAGCCTCCACGTCAGCTCGAAACTCACCGAACAGATGGATCCAATGGAGCTCTCCTCCCTGAACAAGCTCTTGGATCGCATCGCCGCTCTGGGAGTCGCTACGGACTATGATCAGATTGGGCTTAAACCCGACCAAAGGGAGATTAACTCTCCGCCAGCCACCCATCAGATAGCGGTGGTGGAGGAGCAATGCACCGATTATTCCTCTATTTTGAGGACGAACTATGTCCGGATTCCCGAGCTCTCCGAGCCAGATACCCGTCTACGGGAGGACATGGCCCAAGCTTCGAACATAGAATCGGACAGCGGGCCAGAAAAATTGGGCAACATCCCACAGCCCGAGCTGCCAAGCTCGGAAGCTCCTCTGCCCCTGGGTCTCAGATCGGGTCAGGATTTGGACTTAAATCTACCCACCCACCCAGATACAAGTGATCTTTCCCACATTAGACAAGAGCCCCAAGAGACAGTACATCACTTCTGGGCCAGATTCCTCCTTGTAATGAACAAGGTTAAGGACTGTCGCGAGGAATACGCAATCCCATTCTTTTGCAAAAATTGCACGGACAAGGGAATACTCAACACCATAAGTCACCGTGACATAATACACTTTGCTGACTTGGCGGCCATAGTACAGAAGTACTGTGCGATGGAAAGCGCCTGGAAAACCCAAACAAAATTCTGGGATCCTCCGGTTCTCACTAAACCCCTCATCCGAACTAAAAGGGTGCACTCTCGCAAGTCACCCGATCCAATTACAAAGAAACCAAAGCCCACTACACGGCGTGGAACCGTATTGGAGGGATGGCTTAATGGGCCATGCAAAATTCGCAGTACACCGGATACCATACCAACACACAACCTTATAGCATGTTGGATACTCCGGCAGGTGGCCAAGAGCGGCGAGGATCTCCTCACCAACAATACCGCAGAATGCCATCCCGTGGAAAATAACAATACAGTACTAACAGCCTTTGAGACTTTCGCCTCAAATAATAGGTGCAAGCGAGCACTCCGCAGCCTCGCCGAAGTATGCCACATCACAGCAATAAATCCATGGAACGACACGGCCATAACCTTCAATGCCAGTGACGAACCTCAATTCCGAACAGTCCGAGCACCGGCCGCTTTGGTCCTTAGTCCAATTGTGGACGGCTTCCGGCTTACTAAAGTGCTCATGGACGGCGGCAGCGGATTAAACCTCATCTACGAGGAGACCCTTAACAAAATGGAAATAGACAAGAGCCGCATTGAGCAAAGCAGCACGACCTTCAGAGGAATCATACCTAGTCGAGAGGCACGATGTGTGGGAAAAATCACACTAGATGTGGTATTCGGCATGCCGGAGAATTATAGGTCCGAAGAAATCACATTCCAAGTGGCCCCATTTAGTAGTGGATACCACGCCCTTTTAGGGCAGGATGCATTCGCGAGCTTCCAAGCTATACCCCATTACGGGTACATGAAGCTCAAGATGCCCGGGCCCAATGGAATCATCACTCTAGCTAGTGATCCGGATGTAGCACTCCACGCCGGAAGTAAAACCGCCGCACTGGCCCTTGAGGCATTATCAGAAGCCCTCGCGACCGAAGAACTAACTGCGATGCGCTCCAAAGTGGACAAGGACGACGTGATACTCGACAAACGACCCAAGTCCACCTCTTTCAAACCAGCGGACGAAATAGTCAAATTCCAGGTCCACCCAACGGACCCTACAAAAATAGCATCCATCGGGGCACAGCTGAACCCCACAATAGAGCTGCACTACGAGAGTTCTTGAGTGAGAATTGGGATATCTTCGCCTGGCATCCTTCAGACATGCCAGGTATCCCATGCAGGCTGGCCGAATGTAGCCTAAACATACTGAAGGGATACAAGCCGGTCAAGCAGACTCTTCGGTGCTTTTCAGAACCTAAGCGACAAGCCATGGGAGAAGAGCTAGCCAAGTTACTCGAGCCCGGATTAATCAGAGAAATAAAACATCCGGACTGGCTAGCAAACCTGGTGATGGTACCAAAGAAGGACAAATCCTGGCGCCTAAGTGTCGATTTCAAGGACCTCAATAAGGCTTGCCCCAAGGATCCCTTCCCCCTCCCCCGCATTGATCAAATCATCGACGCTACCGCAGGACACGATTCATTGTGCTTCCTCGACGCATACTCCGAATACCATCAAATCAAGATGGCGGAGTCTGATCAAGCCGCAACGGCATTCATCACACCGTACGGCCCATTCTATTTTAACACCATGCCTTTCGGGCTAAAAAATGCAGGTGCAACCTATCAACGCATGATTCAGACATGCGTGGAAAAACAAATCGGCAAAATAGTGGAGGCATACGTAGACGACGTGGTCATCAAAACCAGACACGTCGAATCTCTGATAGACGACTTAAGGCTTACATTCGACAATCTCCGAACATATGACATCAAGCTCAATGCGGAAAAATGCGTTTTTGGCGTGCCTGCCAGAAAGCTGTTGGGCTTCATCGTTTCCAATAGAGGAATTAAAGCAAATCCGGCTAAAATCCGAGCTCTGTCATAGTTGGCTACCCCAACAGACCTCAAGCAAATCCAGAAATTAACTGGATGCGTGGCTGCCCTAAGCCGCTTTATCTCCTGATTGGGAGAAAAGGCACTACCTCTTTATCGCCTTCTTCGACGCACCGAACACTTCGAGTGGACGGATGCGGCCACAACCGGATTGGAAGAAATAAAAGCCCTCTTGGCCAGCAATCCAATCCTGGCCGCACCAAATATCGGCGAACCCATGCTGTTATATATAACTGCAACACACCAGGTTGTAAGCGCAGTGCTCGTCGTCGAACGAGAGACGGACGGACATAAGTTCCCGCTTCAAAAGCCGGTATACTATGTATCCACTGTCCTCACTCCATGCAAATCACGGTACCCACATTATCAAAAGATAACATACGCGGTCTTCATGGCATATCGGAAACTACGACACTACTTTCAAGAGTGTTCAATCATGGTGGCCTCTGAAGTACCACTCAATGATATAATAAACAACTGCGATGCCACGGGCCGGATTGCTAAATGGGCTATCGAGCTTCTCCCGTTCGACATAACATACAAACCACGATGAGCCATTAAGTCGCAAGTACTGGCTGACTTCGTCGCCGAATGGACAGAAGCCGAACTCCCTAAAGAGTACGGCACGTACTCTAATTGGATCATGCACTTTGACGGCTCTAAGATGCTGGCTGGTCTGGGGGCAGGCGTCGTCCTGACATCCCCCACCGGAGATACTGTTCAATACGTACTCCAAATATTATACACAGACTCCAACAATGCAGCCGAATATGAGACTCTATTGCATGGTCTTCGGATGGCAGTCTCCATGGGCATTCAACGCCTAGAAGTGCGTGGGGATTCGAACCTCGCAATATCTCAAATAAATGATGTACATTTTGGGAGTGAAGGAGATTAAGAAGTCTCCTTAAAACAGACCAGGCACATGCATTCCTACAATATACTAGGAAGATGTGGATCTACTCATGTATAACCATCACAAAAGAGAAAGTACAACATGGAAGTCATGTAAGAAGTTGAGATGAAGCGACTGGTCAAAAGAAATTTCAAACCGTCGACCGTGTGAGATGAATTTGATAATTCATCCAAAATATCTATAAATATGAACACAAAATTGAGCATTTACAATCGACGAAACTATGAACTGATGATCTGAATGGAACCATAACATCGATGTGCATCTTTTTCGTGTAAACCTTATCTCGAATCAGAGCACCATTTTGTGTAGGCTAAAAGGTGAAAAGATTAAGGGGAAATTAAACTAGAACATGTGCAAACTCACATATAGGGTGCACCAGCTGGCAGTAGCTCACTCGTAACTACACCACGGGAGCCACTCACGTGTGCTTTTTTGCATCGCTCGAGTCTGACTCGCTGAAAACGGTCAAATTGAGTGTTTCCATCGATACAACCATAGAGATGCTTTAAAGTTCATGCTATGCACGCCAAACAATGAATGCAGACAATAAAACGGGCCAAATTCTTTCCACACTAGCCTAGGATGTATGTTGACTACCAAACACGTTCCTACAACTTTCATAGGATTCCACGAAAGACTCTACCCGCCTCCTCAAATTTAGATTTCCCCACCCTCTTCTCAAAGCCACCGTCCCTTCTATATATAAATATCACACTCACGTCACCCTACACCATCTTCCCCATCATTGACTCAGTCGTCGCCACCCACCTCCTATATATAGATCTCACACCACTCACACCGCACGCCTACCACCATCTTCCTTGCCTTTGGCTAGGTCACCTCCACCACCTCCTATATATAGATCTGACATACACCCCCACCACCATCTTCCCCACCCTTTGGCTAGTCCGCCGCCACCCACCTCTTGTAATAGATATCGCAAACTCATGTCGCCCCTACCACCATCTCTCTCCCACCTCTGGCAAGGGCGCCGCCACCCACCTCCTGTATATAGAACTCACACACTCATGGCGCCTCTTACCACAATGTCCCCTACATCTAGTTAGGTCGCCGCCACCCACCTTCTATATATAGATCTCACAAACTCACGCCACCCCTGCCACCACCTTCCACACTTTTGGCTAGGTCGCCGCCTACCTTGGCCCCTGCCACCATCTTCCCTGCATCCGGCTAGGTCGCCACCGCCCTTGGTGACATATCCCATACCCTTCATCCTCAACCTAATGGCGTATCCGCGTCATTGCCGCCTCCTTCGGCTCGACTACCAGTCTTCAATCTAATTTCGCTCTCCTCCTTTTCTGCTAGATCTCGACAGATACCCCTAGTTTACCCTCATAAATCCTAACCAACAAGTCGATCCTTCTTCCATGTCTCTACTGCCATCGCCGCTCCTACATAGACAACGCGTTTGTATCACGACCCTAAGACACACACCTAGCTTGAGCGCCGCCGCACAAGTATGGCGACACAAACTATGCGGTTGCAGAATTCGCATGGATTCAAAGGAAAGGTAAGACAGTTGTGCTCTAAAATGATTTTCATCGTCCACTTTTCCGGGGGATTAGATGATTTGCCCGAGGCTTGTCTCAATGGCAAGTGGCCCGGCCCCACCCGTCAGTCTCAACAGGGGGGGGGGGGGTGATCAAAAGTGAAAAGTAAAGTGTGGGTTATGATCTAATTTCTCCCATTTTTCGTTCCTTTAATTTTAGGCTTTAGGAAACGCATCTCACGCGGTGGTTGTTGAGCGGACCGGCCCATAGCGCCGCGTGGACCGAGCCTTCGATGGGCCTACAGCTTCCAGTCCAGTGGACACCCACCGAGCGCAGTGATGAGGAGGAGCTGGCCGGGACGCCTCTCGCGGGTCCGGTCCACAATTTTTTTCCTCGCATAAATCATCCTCCGTCACCGGCGGGGCGAGGGAGACGCGGTCGGCGGGCGAGACGCCAGAGACAAACCCAACGGAGTTTCCCCCCCTGCCGCCGACCCCAAACCCTAGCCGCTCCTACCAGCCCCAGCCTCTCCTACCGACCCCAGCCAGCCGCGCCGGAATTCTCCTGGTAATTTCCGTACCCTCCTGCGCGCCGCGCCGTGGTATTTATCTGAATTTTGGGGTAATCGTCCGAGCCCGGTCTCGGATCGAGGCGGGGGCCGGGCGAAATGTTGAAACCGTGCTCGGATTCACGGGATTTACATGGATTTTCGAGGGAGATACGGGGTTTTGGGATGGAATTTTGGGGGATTTTCTTTCAATGGCCATGGGGATTAGGGGGTTGGTTGGTTGGGGAAAGGGAGGAAAAGGATTTTTTTTGGCGGCCTTTTGTTGGATGCGGTGCCCGGGGCTTTAGGGGTCCGGGCTCAAAGGCGCCTTTTTGGCGAGGTTTGATTGGGTTTTTAGGGTTTGCTTGTTGGCTGGAGTCGATTCGATGGAGGGGAGGGCATGAAAAGATTAGATATTTGTGTTTTCTACATCTCCATGTACTGTATCTTCGTACAATTGTGTATATCTGCGCCGATTTCCTAGGAAAAGGGTGTTGGGTGGTGGGGATGAGGCGGCCAATTTTGCCCCTTTTGTCCACAATCTACCCAACCTCTTTGCTGCTTTGAATTGCGTAGATTTGGCCAGACATGCCTTTTCAGAAATAGTATTGCATTTCTTTATTTGTCCATCGATAAACAACTGAATTGTGACTGTATCTGATTCCAAAGTTTTGTTAACTTACATACAGGGTGTTCTATTGGCTTTTCTCAAGCCTGTAGCTTCATCGCGGCAGCATGAGCTCTGCTGGTTCTGCAAGGGTTCCAAAGAGGAGACGGACTACCAAGACGTCGGAGGCTGCAGACCGGCAACTTCAGGAGCGACAGTTTCTGGACCTGAACTTGTTTCCAGCTGTTGAAGTAGCCAGCACTGGGGGTTCACTCTCCATCAATGAGCCTGTCTCACACAGGCAGCCCCCTCCTACGGTGGCTGCCCTGCTTTACGAGACCACACAGGTCGTGGTGTCATCTGCTGCTGCAGAGTCAAACATTGGCATGAATAGTTTCCCCATCAACGTGGAAGTGATTGATGATGATGTTGCGATTTATACCTCAGGGCCGCCCCCTCAAGTATGTTCCTTATGTTTGGTTCTAATCTATGTTTGCATTGTTGCCAGTTTCAGTTGCATTATGATTGTTTGAGAAGGAGCATCAAGTACCTGATGATATTGTTTTTCACTCTCTGTTTCAGGCTAGGCAACAGTCGTCCAGGACAGGACCTATCACTGTGATAATAGATGATGATTCTGAAACTACTGCTGGACCAGCAGGTATCCCACAAATCATCTGAACCATACTGTTTGTAGTTGGATGTAAACATACATGTGTTTTTATATGAATCAGTTTCATACTTTTGTTCTATTCTCTACAATACTGTCGTGAAGCTTTTGTTTATGGCCTGTAGGATTTGCATGATAACATTGCAAGTCATCAGACATTGACTGTTTAGCATGCAAAATAGTGTCCGCTATATATAGTAGGAATAAATGAAGTCTTGTGCTTGCTACGATGTATCATCTCATCTGTGGACCTGGGGAGGCTATTTATAATATCAAATAAAATGGAGGTATTGGGACTTGCAATGTGCCATGTTTTTCTATGTGCTCTTTCTGAGTCCAAGATTCAACATATACAATATTTTTGTTTTGAGGGCTGGGTTTCGCACCCCTTCTTTTGTTGCTTCAGTGGGTTCATGTACCTTATAATTGCAGCTGTCACTAGACACTGTATATTTACTTGGTGGCCATTCTGTCATGCCCGTTGAAAGGAGAATATGGGTCTCCCACTTAATATTGATGTTGTTGTCATGATCTGATGGTGGATATTACTTTGGTCTCCTAGAGGTGAACGACCACCTCCGATCACGGACAGGTTAATATGGACATCACACTACAGAACAAACAAAGAAGCAATACAGTAAAAACTATCTTGTTTTCGGAAAAAAACAGACCCCACCGAGATTACCAGGAGTCCTCATTTCCAGAGATGATTGAAGGCTTGAAGCAGGGGCTCAAATCTAGGCTTGCACATTCCGAGTTCCTGCCCTTGCTATTGCAAGATTTGCCTGTTGTGTGTTGGGCATCAAAATTGCTTATAATATAGCTCTGAACTTGGGATGAGAAAAAATAATATTGTATCAAGTTTTCCATGATGCTTGGTGAAATTGCTTACATGAAAAGCAAATGGTCCCCACCATTTGCTTTTCATGTATTTTCATTGCCTTACACGCCTCATCCTTATCTGTAAGATTAAGTGTTCTATGGTTGCCATTTACATTAATGCCGACTAAAGCGCAGATGGCTAGTATGAGCTCTGCTCTACATAGAAGAGGGAAGGTCGGGGGTTCGACTTCACCATGGATCCTTATTAGGGACGAAAACATCTTTTTGGCTTGTATCCCTGCCTTTGTTCACTTCCTGAATTGACCGAACCAACTGTTCGTCCCATTTTGTTTGTTCGGCCGGTGGTTTGTTCTGTTTCTTAAGAATGGTCTGTAACAGCCTTTCTAAAAAAACTGAATCCTATTTCTTATGATCTAATATTTGCATATGTTTCCACCATCTCTATTTTCTGTACCATCAAAAAACTGTATGCTGCATGAAAGTTCTGTTAGCGTCAAGTCTCTTCCTTCAGATTTACTCAGTTTTCTTTTTTTGTCTGGTATGGATTGTCAACTAGCAAATGGATATTGATGGTGGTCAGTCTGATAGTATGAGCCAATATTCTTGTATGAAGTTTCCCATATTCAGATATAGAAATATCCTGTCTCAGAACTTTATGCTGTAGACAGATGTATATTTTCTTTATTTTTTTTCCTAGTTTGCCTTCTTGACCGTCTTCCCATCGAGTATTAACAGTGTCTCTGCTGCTTTTGTTCCAGGGGAAGGTCTTGATGAGCATGTGAACACTCTGCTGTCTCTGGGGATGAACCCTAGGCACAATCCCTCGAGAGCACAACCCAACACCGACCTTGTAATAAACATAGTAGACACACCTGAAACCAACAGCATACCGGTAAGAACTTGCACACTGTACTTTATCAATACCGTGACAAATTAGCACCATACATCAGTTTTTAAAAGCTTGTTTAAACACCGCAGCCCAAGGTGGCGCAGGCTGTCCCTGAACCTGTGAAGGAGATCCCAAAGGAAACAAAGTTCAGCTGCCCAGTCTGCATGAATGAGCTGGTCAATGCATCATCGACCATCTGCGGCCACATCTTCTGCCAGAAATGCATCAAGGCCTCCATTCAGGCTCAGAAGAAGTGCCCTACCTGCCGGAGGAAGCTGACCATGAGCAACTTCCACCGGGTCTACCTCCCGACGGCAGATAATTAAACCTATCCGCAATACTTGGAGCTTTAGAGCCGTGGCAGCTGTGACCCTTTTTTGGCACTGGCATTGTGGTGATTGTATCTGAGCTATTCTTCACAGGGTCATCATGAACATTCAGTTTTCCCCCCAACAATTTAACAAGTGCTCGAGACGTGATTACCAATCTGCATACCTGGTGGTAGTGGACACTGTTAGTAGTCTTCCTTGTGGGAAAGTGGAAACCTGTGCTTGGTACTGTGAGATTAATGCTTGAAAATATTTGATACGTTTCCTGCGTGTTTAGTTTTTTTTAGCTTTTCCTGCTTGTTTAGGTATATCATTTTTTCTGCACAACTCTAGAAAATGTTTGGGCTCGTTGTCACCTAAATTCAGACCCATTGGGCCTTTATCCTGTCACACCAACACATAGTTGTTGCTGGGCTCGAAACTCAAAGTTTTGTCGTCATTAGAGGATGCCTGACCAGTATCATGCCAGTTTAGGCCCTATTAGGAACGCATGAATGTTAGGAAAAAGAAGAATGGGAAGAAACACTGGGAATAAGAATGTTAATTTGTCTAAAAAGAGGAATAGTTAAGGTAGTCAATATAGGAGAGGAAAACATAGAAAGAACTTTCAAATATGTACTGTTTGGAATGCAGGAATTTAGAAACCACATGAATCTTAGTAGTTGTTTTTTTTATAGGAATCTTACTAGGTGGTTGGATTACGGACAAGTTAAGCTTTTGCCAGGAAATAAAAACATGCATTAAATTTGACCCAAACTACCAATAGTGGCGGAGCCAGCGCCCGGCCACCCTGGCACTTGCCCGGGCTCGCTAATCACGGGACAGTGTACATGCATGATAAACAACGTGGCAAATTCTTTAACACACTAGTGGTACTAGTAAGATAGACGTGCATTGCATGCATGATATTTGATAACCAAATTATGAATAAATACCACACTATAACATGTAAGCTTTGAATCATATATGCATGATGTAGATGTTTATTTAGTTCTTATAGTTCATCTCATTGAAAATCAATTAGTTTTATTTTTTTTTTAATATATGGAAAAAAAGTTTGGGCAATTAAGATATGGAAAACTCTAGAACAAAGGAGAAGTGCTTGTGTTTTGAGGTTTGTGCATTATGCTTTAGTTCAACCATGGAGTCTTCTAGATTGTACATGTGGCAGAATCTGGTGAAATGTAGATGATATCCAACGGTAGTAGTGCTCGGATTTGCCATCTCTGTACCGTCGGTTTGGCTTCATCCAACGACCAACTTTCAAAGTTATTCGGACACTATATAAGGGTATAGATATTCTACTCCCTCCGTCCCACTACTCACTCCGTCCCATAATGTAATTCGTTTTTTGGCACTACACTAGAGTCAACAAACGTCTTACATTATGGGATAGATGGAGTATATGTTTCTCTTAGACGGCGTGATTAAGTAGATTTAGGGCTTAAATTTATAGGCCAGATTGTAACACCCTCCTTGTAATGATGTCGCGGTTACTCTGCTAATGACCACCATGTTATCTCTTTTGCTAAGCCTAATTGCTCATTGATAAAAACCAAATCCAAACTCAAATCTATAATGCAAGTCAAAATATTCTTTAATTGGCAAATCTAAAATGTTTACATTATGTCATAAATACATCAAGTATTTGTAAAAATTGGAATCAAACTCAATTGGATTCCCATCTTGTCCCTAGCATCAATTTTGTGGACCAAATGAAATAAATGAAACCATAGAAAATCATGTTGGAAATATGCCCTAGAGGCAAATTATATTTCCTTAATCATGATAAAGACTTATTATTCATGCTATAATTGTATTGATTGGAAACTTAAATACATGTGTGAATACATAAGCAAATACCAAGACCCTAGTAGGCCTCTACTAGACTAGCTCGTTGATCAAAAGATAGCTAAGGTTTCCTGACCATAGACATGAGTTGTCATTTGATAAAGGGATCACATCATTAGGAGAATGATGTGATGGACAAGACCCATCCGTTATCATCGTTTAGTTTATTGCTACTGCTTTCTTAATGTCAAATACATATTCCTTCGACCATGAGATCATGCAACTCCCGGACTCCGGATGAATACCTTGTGTGCTATCAAACGTCACAACGTAAATGGCTGATCATAAAGGTGCTCTACAGGTATCTCCGAAGGTGTCTGTTGAGTTGGCGTGGATCGAGATTGGGATGGTCACGCCGTATGACAGAGAGGTATCTCTGAGCCCTCTCGGTAATACATCATCACAATAAGCTTGCAAGAAAAGTGACTAAGGAGTTAGTTACAAGATGATGTATTACAGAACGAGTAAAGAGACTTGCCGGTAACGAGATTGAACTAGGTATGGAGATACCGACGATCGAATCTTGGGAAAGTAACATACCGGCAGACAAAAGGAACTACGTATGTTGTCATAAAGGTTCGACCGATAAAGATCTTCGTAGAATATGTAGGAACAATTATTCGCATCCAGGTCCCGCTATTGGTTGTTGATAGGAGAAGCATCTTGGTCATGTCTACATCATTCTCGAACCCATAGGGTCCGCACGCTTAACGTTCGTTGATGATATAGTATTATGTGATTTATGTGAGTTGGTGACCGAATGTTGTTCGGAGTCCCAGATGAGATCATGAACATGACGAGGAGCTCCAGAATGGTCTGGAGGTAAAGATCGATATATATAGGACGATACTATTTGGTTTCTGGAAAGGTTTCGGAATGCACCGGAGTTTTATCGCAGTGCCAGAAGGGGTTCCGGAGGCTACCGGTACTTGGTGGACCTCATGGGCCAAAGGAGGCAGGCGCACCAGCCCACTAGGGAGCTGGGCGCCCTCCACCTTCCTGTGCCCACGCGCCAGGAAGGAAGGGGGGGCACCAAGGCAGGGCAGCCGCCGGCCCCTCCCCTACCATCTCCTCCACCCCTAAAGAAGGAAGGGGGGAGGCGCCTAGGGCAGGAGCCCAGGGTGGCCGCCAGCCCCCTTAGGGGCGCGCCTAGGCAACCTCCCCTCCCCCTCCACCTATATATATGTGAGGAGGGGACGGGGCACCACACACCACGAATCCCCAAGCCGTGTGCGGCGCCCCCTCCCCCTCTAGTTCTAGTTCCTCCTCCATGCACGCCTGTTGTGCTTGGAAAAGCCTTGTGGAATAGTTTCACCACCACCATCACCACGCCGTCGTGCTGCCGGAACTCATCTACTACTTCACCTCTCTTGCTTGTATGAGAAGGCAAGGACGTTATCGAGCTGAACGTGTGCTGAACGCGGAGGTGCTGTTGGGTGGTTGGGGCGACATATGCCAAAGGATGGCTAATCATAGTGGGAGCTAGTAAAACATCGTCGGTGCCTGGAAACGGGATAAGGCGTAAACATGCACGTCGACGCATCTTACCCAGGTTCGGGGCTCTCCTAGGAGATAACACCCCTAGTCCTGCTCTACGGGGTCTCCGCATGATCACTAGATCGACAAGTGGCTACGAGGTCGCTCCTTGAGCTGTTTGGCTAAAGGAGGAAGAAGGGAAAGGATAGCTCTACTCCCCCTCTCTACGTGTGTGTAATCTCTGAAGGGTTGACCCCTTTGCATGGGTGCCCTGGGGGGTTTATATAGGCCTACCCCCCAGGGGTACAATGATAATCCAGCCTGGTGTAGGCCTAGGCCGTCAGTGTCTGTGGTCACCGGCTTCTCCGCCGGCTGCTGGGGCCCGTGGCCTGGTGGGTCCCGCCGGCTGCCAGGCTCTTGGCCGACAGGTAGGGCCAGCCACTTGTGGGCCCTGTCGGCTGCTGGTCACTGTAGCCCTGCCTCTGATGACGAAAGCTTGGTCGGGGAGAGCATGGCTACAGTACCGCCGCCTGGTGGGCGTTCACTATAGCCACACCCCGTCTCATCTGGTTAATGGCGCACAAACTTCAAGGGAAGGAAAGGCCCGGCTGCCCGGAGCTGGCCTTCCCCTATGCCGACTGGTTAGGGCTCGCCACCCTCTAGCATCTCACAGACAAGTAGGGCCCGCCGCCTGCAAGCCGTACCGACAGCCCGTCGTGGGAGCATGGCCGCTCTGCCATGGATGATGTCATGGGTAGCGTGGCAACAGTGCTGCGCCGGGCTAGGGATGGCCTCCCGGCACGTTGCACTATGGCCACGCCCGTTCTGGGATTCAGGGGTGGCGGACTGTACTGTAGCCACCCCCATCTTGTTGCCGTTATGTGGGTGCAAACTTTGAGGGCGCATGGATGGGCCGCCTGCTAGGAGTCGGCCACCTTGATGGCTACCTGTCAGGAGTCGGCCGCTCTGATGGCCGCCAACTTGGAGTCGGCCCATGCCGGGGCCGCTCTTTGGGCCTTGCCGCCTTCCTGCAGCCGGCCTTGGACCAGCCGGTCGTAAGAAGGCAGTCCTTTGTCTTTGATGCTTGAGGGGCGCAGCCGGCCCCGATGTCTTGAAACATCATGGGGAGCAGATAAGGCTACCCATGGTCATTTACTCCGACAGGTGCCATGCGTTTGGTGCTTGATCGGTACAGATTGTGTGAAGGTGTATGACTACATCAACTGCGTTGATAAACGCTCCCGCTTAGCGATCTACAAGTGTATGTAGATGTTCTCCCCCTCTCGTAGCTATGCGTGTGCGTATAATTTTTTTGTTTTCCATGCAATGTTTCCTGACAGTGGCATCATGAGCAAGGTCTATGCGTAGATGATATGCACGAGTAGAACACAAAGGAGTTGTGGGCTGTGATGTTCATATTGCTTCCCACCAATGTCTTATTTTGATTCGGCGGTATTGTGGGATGAAGCGGCTCGGACCAACCTTACATGTACATGAGACCGGTTCCACTGACTGACATGCAACTTGTTTTGCATAAAGGTGGCTGGCGGGTGTCTGTTTCTCCTACTTTAGTTGAATCGGATTTGACTACGGCGGTCCTTGCTGAAGGTTAAATAGAAACTTGATAATCACCATTGTGGTTTTGCATAGGTAAGAACAGTTCTTGCTAGTTGCCCATAGCAGTCACGTAAAACTTGCAACAACAAAGTAGAGGACTTCTAACTTGTTTTTGCAGGGCATGTTGTGATGTGATATGGTCAAGATGTGATGTGATATATGTTGATGTATGAGATGACCATGTTTTGTAATATGTTCACGACTTGCATGCCGATGAGTACGACAATTGGCAGGAGCCTTAGGGTTGTCTTTAATTATTGTATGACCTGCGTGTCAATCACTAAGCACCATGTAATTGCTTTACTTTATTGATGTGCGTTAGCAATAGTTGTAGAAGCAATAGTTGGTGAGACGACCCTGACGCAATGATGGAGATCAAGGTATCGTGTCGGTGATGATGGAGATCATGCCGATGCTTTGGAGATGGAGATCAAAAGCACAAGATGATGATGACCATATCATGTCACATATTTTGATGGCATGTGATGTTTATCCTTTATGCATCTTATTTTTCTTAGAAACAACGGTAGCATTATAAGATGATCCCTTCACTTAATTTCAAGATAGAAGTGTTCTCCCCGAGTATGCACTGTTGCCAAAATTCATCGTTCCGAAGCACCTTGTGACGATCGGGTGTGTTAGATTCTATGTTCACATACAACGGGTGTAAGCCAGTTTTGCACATGAAGAATACTTGGGTTAAACGTGACGAGCCTAGCATGTACAGACATGGTCTCGGAACACTAGAGACCAAAAGGTCGAACGTGAGTCATATAGTAGATATGATCAACATGGAGATGTTCACCGTTGAAGACTACCCCATCTCGCGTGAGATCTAACATGGGTTAGTTGATTTGGATCATGTATCACTCAGAAAACTTGAGGCATGTTGATTTAAGTGGGAGTTCATTAGTAATTTGATTATTGAACTAAAATTTATTATGAGTTTAGTCCTAATAGTTTTTGCAAATCTATGTTGTAGATCAATGGCCCGTGCTACCATTCCCTTGAATTTTTAATGCGTTCCTAGAGAAAGCTAAGTTGAAAAATGATGGTAGCAACTACACGAACCGGGTCCGTAACTTGAGGATTATCCTCATTGCTACACAGAAGAATTATGTTCTTGATGCACCGCTAGGTGACAGACCTGCTGCAGGAGCTGATGCAGATGTTATGAACGTCTGGCAGGCTCGATCTGATGACTACTCGATAGTTCAGTGTGCCATGCTTTACGGCTTGGAACTGGGACTTCAAAAGCGTTTTGAACGCCATGGAGCATGTGAGATGTTCCAAGAGCTGAAGTTAATATTTCAAGCAAATGCCCGGGTTGAGAGATATGAAGTCTCCAACAAGTTCTTTAGCTGTAAGATGGAGGAGAACAGTTCTGTCAGTGAACACACACTCAGAATGTCTGGGTACCACAACCACTTGACTCAGTTGGGAATTGATCTTCCATCTGAAAGTGTTATTGATAGGGTTCTTCAGTCACTGCCACCAAGCTACAAAGGCTTCGTGGTGAATTATAATATGCAAGGGATGGAGAAAACAATTCCCGAGCTCTTCGTGATGCTTAAGGCCGCAGAAGTAGAAATCAAGAAAGGACATCAAATATTGATGGTTAACAAGACCACCAGTTTTAAGAAAGAGGATAAGGAAAAGAAAGGGAACTTCAAGTAGAACGGAAAGCAAGTTGCCGCTCCCGTGAAGAAGCCCAAAGCTAGACCCAAGCCTGAAACTGAGTGCTTCTACTACAAAGGAAATGGTCACTGGAAGCGGAACTGCCCCAAGTATTTGGCGGATAAGAAGGATGACAAAGTGAACAAAGGTATATTGATACACATGTTATTGATGTGTTCCTTTATAATGCTCGTAGTAGGGCCTGTGTATTTGATACTGGTTCGGTTGCTCATATTTGTAACTCAAAACATGAGCAGCGGAATAAATGAAGATTGGCTAAGGACTAGGTGACGATGCACGTCAGAAATGGTTCCAAGGTTGATGTGATCGCAGTCGGCATGCTACCTCTACATCTACCTTCATGATTAGTTTTAGACCTCAATAATTGTTATTTGGTGTCACCGTTGAGCATGAACATTATATCTGGATCTTGTTTATTGCGGCACGGTTATTCATTTAAGTCAGAGAATAGTGGTTGTTCTATTTTTATGAGTAACATCTTTTATGGTCATGCACCCTTAGTGAATGGTCTATTCTTGCTGAATCTTGATCGTAGTGATACACATATTCATAATATTGATGCCAAAAGATTCAAAGTTGACAATGATAGTGCAACATACTTGTGACACTACCGTTTAGGTCATATTGGTCTAAAGCGCATGAAGAAACTGAAGGAAATATGCCCTAGAGAAAATAATAAAGTTGTTATTTTATATTTCCTTATTTCATGATAAATGTTTATTATTCATGCTAGAATTGTATTAACCGGAAACTTGATACATGTGTGGATACATAGACAAAACACTATGTCCCTAGTAAGCCTCTACCAGACTAGCTCGTTAATCAAAGATGATTAAGTTTCCTAACCATAGACATGTGTTGTCATTTGATGAGCGGGATCACATCATTAGGAGAATGATGTGATGGACAAGACCCATCCGTTAGCTTAGCATTATGCTCGTTCAGTTTTATTGCTATTGCTTTCTTGATTTCAAATACATATTCCTTCGACTATGAGATTATGCAACTCCCGAATACCGGAGAATACCTTGTGTGCTATCAAACGTCACAGCATAACTGGGTGATCATAAAGATGCTCTATAGGTATTTCTGAAGGTGTTTGTTGGGTTGGCATAGATCGAGAGGATTTGTCACTCCGAGTATCGGAGAGGTATCTCTGGGACCTCTCGGTAATACACATCATAAGAAGCCTTGCAAGCAAAGTGACTAATGAGTTACTTGCAGGATGATGTATGACGGAACTAGTAAAGAGACTTGCCGGTAACAAGATTGAACTAGGTATGAAGATATCGACGATCGAATCTCAGTCAAGTAACATACCGATGGACAAAGGGAATAACATATGTTGTCATAACGGTTCGACCGACAAAGATCTTCGTAGAATATGTGGGAGCCAATATGAGCATCCAGGTTCCGTTATTGCTTATTGACCGGAGATGTTTCAGTCATGTCTACATAGTTCTCGAACCTGTAGGGTCCGCACGCTTAACGTTCGTTGACGATGAAGTGTTATATGAATTATATGATTTGGTGACCGAATGTTGTTCGGAGTCCTGGATATGATCACGGACATGACGAGGAGTCTCGAAATGGTTGAGAGGTAAATACTGATATATAGGACGATGGTATTCGGATACCGGAAGTGTTCCAGAGTGTATCCGGTATTTATCGGAGTACGAGAGGGGTTTCCGGAACCCCTGGGGGGGGGATATATGGGCCACATGGGCCATGAGAGGGGATCACACCGGCCCACAAGGGGTGGAGCACCCCCCTGTGGCAGGAGGCTGAGTGGGAGAAGGAAGAATGGAGTTCGACCCCCTTTCCTTCTCTCTTCCCCTTCCCTTTCTTCCCCGGTGAAAAAAGGCAGGGGGGCCACTTGGGGAAACCCCAAGTAGGATTCAGATCCTACTTGGGGCGCCCCCTGGCTTCTCCCTCCTCCCCCACCTATATATATATATATATGGGAGGGGAGGCGCCTAGCACACCCGAGACATTATCTTAGCCGTGTGCGGCGCCCCCCTCCACAGTTTACGCCTCTAGTCATAATTTCGTAGTGCTTAGGCGAAGCCCTACGGATATCACTTCACCGTCACCGTCACCATGCCGTCGTGCTGACGGAACTCGTCTACTACTTCGACATCTTGGTGGATCAAGAAGGTGAGGGACGTCACCGAGCTGAATGTGTGCAGAACTCGGAGGTGTCGTATGTTCGGTACTCGATCGGTGGATCGCGAAGAAAGTTCGACTACATCAACCGCGTTGTGAAACGCTTCCGCTTATGGTCTATGAGGGTACGTAGAGACACTCTCCCCCTCGTTGCTATACATCTCCTAGATAGATCTTGCTGAGCGTAGGAAATTTTTAAAATTGCATGCTACGTTCCCTAATAGTGGCATCATGAGCCAGGTCTATGCCTAGATTGAGTAGAACACAAAGAGCTGTGGACGGTGATCGTCATAATGCTTACCACCAATGTCTTATTTTGATTCAGCGGTATTGTTGGATGAAGCGGCCCGGACCAACCTTACATGACCACGTTCATGAGACCGGTTCCACCGACAGACATGAAACTAGTTTTGCACAAAGGTGGCTGGCGGGTGTCTGTTTCTCCTACTTTAGTTGAATCAAATTTGACTGCGGCCGGTCCTTGTTGAAGGTTAAAACAGCAAACTAGATAAATCACCGTTGTGGTTTTTGTGCCATAGGTAAGAACAATTTTTGCTAGAAGCCCGTAGTAGCCACGTAAAACTTGCAACAACAAAGTAGAGGACGTCTAAATTGTTTTTGCAGGGAATGTTGTGATGTGATATGGTCAAGAGATGATGTGATATACGTTATTGTATGAGATGATCATGTTTTGTAAGTTATCGGTAACCGACAAGAGCCTTATGGTTGTCTCGTTATTGTATGAAATGCAAACGCCATGTAATTGCTTTACTTTACCGCTATGCGTTAGCAATAGTTGTAGAAGCAATAGTTGGTGAGACGACCATGATTCAACGATGGAGATCAAGGTGTCGAGTGATACTTCTCCATCGTATCTACTTTTCCTAACGCTTTTCCTCTTGTTTTGGACTCTAATTTGCATGATTTGAATGAAACTAACCCGAACTGACGCTATTTTCAGCAGAACTACCATGGTGTTATTTTTGTGTAGAAATAAAAGTTCTCAGGATGGAACGAAACTTTGCAAGGATTTTTTATACAATAAAAGAGAATATCTGGAGCCAAGAACCACCGAAGGGGGCACCTGGGTGGGCACAACCCACCAGGGCACGCCACCCTTTCCTGGCGCGCCCAGCTGGGTTGTCCCCACCTGGTGGCCCTGTAGACCCTAAAACCAATGCTATAAAATCCTATATTTCCAGAAAAAATAAGAGAGAAAGAATTATCACATTTCACGAGACGGAGCCGCCACCGTCTCCTGTTCTTCATCGGGAGGCCAGATCTGAGTCTGTTTGGGGCTCCGGAGAGGGGGATCTTTGATCTTCGTCATCACCAACCCTTCTCCATCGCCAATTCCATGTTGCTCCCCACCGGGAGTGATTAATTCCTTCGTAGGCTTATTGGTCGGTGAGGAGTTGGATGAGATTTATCATGTAATCGAGTTAGTTTTGTTAGGGCTTGATCCCTAGTATCCATTGTGTTCTGAGATTGATGTTGCTATGACTTTGCCATGCTTAATGCTTGTCACTTTGGGCCCGGGTGCCATGATTTCAGATCTGAACCGTTTATGTTATTACCATTATATCCATGTTCTAGATCCGATCTTGCAAGTTATAGTCACCTACTACGTGTTATGATCCGGCAACCCCGGAGTGACAATAATCGGGACCACTCCCGGTGATGATCGTAGTTTGAGGAGTTCATGTATTCACCATGTGTTAATGCTTTTTTCCGGTTCTCTATTAAAAGGAGGCCTTAATATCCCTTTGTTTCCAATAGGACCCCGCTGCCACGAGAGGGTAGGACAAAAGATGTCATGCAAGTTCTTTCCATAAGCACGTATGACTATTTACAGAATACATGCCTGCATTATATTCATGAACTGGAGCTAGTGCCATATCACCCTAGGTTATGACTGTCTCATGATGAATATCATCCAACGAATCACCGATCCAATGCCTGCGAATTTACCTTATATTGCTCTTGCTAAGTTACTACTGCTGCTACCACTATCGTTACTGCTACAAAACCATTGCTATCACTATTACCATTACTATTGCTGTTACCATTACTACCAGAACTATCATACTACTGTGCTACTGATCACTTTGCTGCAAATAATTAATCTCCAGGTGTGGTTGAATTGACAAGTCAGCTGCCAATACTTGCAAATATTCTTTGTCTCCCCTTGTGTCGAATCTATAAATTTGGGTTGGATACTCTACCCTCGAAAACTGTTGCGATCCCATATACTTGTGGGTTATCAAGACCTTTTTCTGGCGCCGTTACCGGGGATCATAGCTATATTTGTTGAGTCACTTGTGATTATTATCATATTATCACTATGAAGAATCTGAAGGATGCTAAGACTAAGATTTTTCCCTCTAAGACAAGGGGAGGTAAGGAACTACCATCCAGCTCCGCTTTAGATTCACCCTCTGTTATAAGTAAACTTGCAACACCACCACATGCTAATTCTGATATGTTGCAAGTTGTTGATGATGCTACTTCTGCTATGAATGCTACTCATGATGATGCTAGTACCTTGCTTGATGATGATGTGCCACTAGGTGAATTTCTTGATGAACAAATTGCTAGAGTAAGACATCATGATATTGTTGAAACTGATGATGAGCTTGAAACTGAAAACCTTGAAACACCTACTAGAACTAGCCCTCCTAGATATGAATTGCCAAAAGTACCGGAAGGTTATGCTATGAGTGAGGAGGCAACTAGAGATATTCTTGCTTGTAAGGATAGATGATTTAGAAAAATTATTATGCAAGTATAAAGAAAGATCTTTGAATACTAAAATGAAATGTGCTCCTAAGTTTGCTACTTCACCTATGTTTATTGATGATAAAGATTATGAATTCTCTGTCAACCCAGAGTTAATTACTTTGGTTGAATCAGTTCCTTTCCATGGTTATGAAACTAAAACTGTCGTGGCACATCTTACTAAGTTGAATGATATAGCCACCCTTTTTTTTCTTATGATGAGAAGATTCGCTATTATTTATTCTCAATTTATTTCCATTCTCATTAAAGGGTGATGCTAAAGCTTGGCACAATACTCTTGCTCTAGGTTGTGTGCATAGTTCCCAGGATATGATTTATTACTTCTCTGAAAAATATTTCCTTGCTCATAAGAAACAAGCTGCCTTGCAGGAAATATCTAAATTTATGCAAATTGAAGAAGAGAATCTCCCACAAGCTTGGGGGAGGCTTCTCCAATTTCTTAATGCTTTGCCTGATCATCCTCTTAAGAAAAATAAAATACTTGGCATCTTCTATAATGGACTAACCGATGCTTCTAGGGATTTCCTAGATAGTTGTGTTGGTTGTGTTTTCAGGGAACGAACTATTGGGCAAGCTGAAGAATTATTGAATAACATATTGAAAAATTATGATGATTGGAATCCTCCTGAAACACCGCCTAAACCCACTCCTTAGAAGAGGGGTATTTTATATCTCAGTCCTAAAGATATGCAAGAGGCAAAGAAATCGATGAAGTAAAAAGGTATTAAAGCAGAGGATGTTAAAAATTTACCACCTATTAAAGCAGAGGATGTCAAAACTAGACTATTGCTTTGAACCATACAAAAGTTCATATGTCCATGCTACAAAAGAAAATAATATGTGACGAACATGTTAGGCAGCATTCCACATCAAAAATTCTGTTTTTATCATTTACCTACTCGAGGACGAGCAGAAATTAAGCTTGGGGATGCTGATACATCTCCAATGTATCTATACTTTTTGATTGCTCCATGATGTTATATTATCATTCTTGGATGTTTTACAATCATTTTATAGCAACTTTATATCAGTTTTGGGACTAACGTATTGACATAGTGCCCAGTAACAATTGCTATTTTTTGCTTGTTTTTCACTTCGTAGAATATCAGTACCAAACGGAGTCTAAATGTAGCGACACTTTTTGAAGAATTTTTATGACCAGAAGAAACAACTTAGGCCAAAGAAGTACCAGAGGGGTGCCCCGAGGTGGGCACAACCCACCTGGGCGCATCTGGGGGCCCAGGCGCGCCCTGGTGGGTTGTGCCTGTAGGGGAACGTTGCATAAAATAAAAAAATTCCTACGTTCACCAAGATCAATCTATGAGTTCATCTAGCAACGAGAGAGGGGAGTGCATTTACATACCCTTGTAGAGAGCGAGCGGAAGCGTTCAAGAGAACGGGGTTGAGGGAGTCGTACTCGTCATGATCCAAATCACCGGAGATCCTAGCGCCGAACGGACGGCACCTCCGCGTTCAACACATGTACGGTCAGCGTGACGTCTCCTCCTTCTTGATCCAGCAAGGGGGAGGAGAGGTTGATGAAGATCCAGCAGCACGACGGCGTGGTGGTGGATGCAGCAGGGTTCCGGCAGGGCTTCGCCGAGCATCTGCGAGAGGAAGAGGAGTAGCAGGGGAGAGGGAGGCGCCAAGACTTCAGGGTGCGGCTGCCCTCCCT
>NC_041385.1:730252299-730259130 GCF_002162155.2 Triticum dicoccoides
CCCACCAGGGGCTGGTCCACTCCCCACTTCAGCCCACGGGGCCCGCCGGGACAGGTGGCCCCACCCAGTGGACCCCTGGGACCCTTCCGGTGGTCCCGGTACAATATCGGTGACCCCCGAAACTCTCCTGATGGCCGAAACTGCACTTCCTATATATAATTCTTCACCTCCGGACCATTCCGGAACTCCTCGTGACGTCCGGGATCTCATCCGGGACTCCGAACAACTTTCGGTTTGCTGCATACTCATATCTCTACAACCCTATCATCACCGAACCTTAAGTGTGTAGACCCTACGGGTTCGGGAGACATGTAGACATGACCGAGATGGCTCTCCGGTCAATAACCAACAGCGGGATCTGGATACCCATGTTGGCTCCCACATGCTCCTCGATGATCTCATCGGATGAACCACGATGTTGAGGATTCAAGCAACCCCGTACACAATTCCCTTTGTCAATCGGTATGTTACTTGCCCGAGATTCGATCATCGGTATCCCAATACCTCGTTCAATCTCGTTACCGGCAAGTCACTTTACTCGTACCGTAATGCATGATCCCGTGACCATACACTTGGTCACTTTGAGCTCATTATGATGATGCACTACCGAGTGGGCCCAGAGATACCTCTCCGTCATACGGAGTGACAAATCCCTGTCTCGATCCGTGTAAACCCAACAGACACTTTCGGAGATGCCCGCAGTATACCTTTATAGTCACCCAGTTACCTTGTGACATTTGATACACCCAAAGCACTCCTACGGTATCCGAGAGTTACACGATCTCATGGTCTAAGGAAAAGATACTTGACATTGGAAAAGCTCTAGCAAACGAACTACACGATCTTGTGCTATGCTTAGGATTGGGTCTTGTCCATCACATCATTCTCCTAATGATGTGATCCCGTTATCAATGACATCTAATGTCCATAGTCAGGAAACCCTGACTATCTGTTGATCAACGAGCTAGTCAACTAGAGGCTCACTAGGGACATATTGTGGTCTATGTATTCACACGTGTATTACGATTTCCGGATAATACAATTATAGCATGAATAAAAGACAATTATCATGAACAAGGAAATATAATAATAATCCTTTTATTATTGCCTCTAGGGCATATTTCCAACAGTCTCCCACTTGCACTAGAGTCAATAATCTAGTTACATTGTGACGAATCGAACACCCATAGAGTTCTGGTGTTGATCATGTTTTGCTCGCGGAAGAGGTTTAGTTAGCGGGTCTGCGACATTCAGATCCGCATGTACTTTGCAAATATCTATGTCTCCGTCTTGAACATTTTCACGGATGGAGTTGAAACGACGCTTGATGTGCCTGGTCTTCTTGTGAAACCTGGGCTCCTTGGCAAGGGCAATAGCTCCAGTGTTGTCACAGAAGAGAGTGATTGGCCCCGACGCATTGGGTATGACTCCTAGGTCGGTGATGAACTCCTTCATCCATATTGCTTCATGGGCTGCCTCCAAGGCTGCCATGTACTCTGCTTCACATGTAGATCCCGCCACGATGCTCTGCTTGCAACTGCACCAGCTTACTGATCCACGATTCAACATATACACGTATCCGGTTTGTGACTTAGAGTCATCCAGATCTGTGTCAAAGCTAGCATCGACATAACCCTTTACGATGAGCTCTTCGTCACCTCCATAAACGAGAAACATGTCCTTTGTCCTTTTCAGGTACTTCAGGATATTCTTGACCGCTGTCCAGTGTTCCTTGCCGGGATTACTTTGGTACCTTCCTACCAAACCTATGGCAAGGTTTACATCAGGTCTGGTACACAGCATGGCATACATAATAGATCCTATGGCCTAGGCATAGGGGATGACACTCATCTCTTCTTTATCTTCTGCCGTGGTCGGGCATTGAGCCGAGCTCAATCTCACACCTTGCAATACAGGCAAGAACCCTTTCTTGGACTGATCCATATTGAACTTCTTCAATATCTTATCAAGGTATGTGCTTTGTGAAAGACCTATGAGGCGTCTCGATCTATCCCTATAGATCTTGATGCCTAATATGTAAGCAGCTTCTCCAAGGTCCTTCATTGAAAAACACTTATTCAAGTAGGCCTTAATCCTGTCCAAAAGTTCTATATCATTTCCCACCAAAAGTATGCATCTACATATAATATGAGAAATGCTACAGAGCTCCCACTCACTTTCTTGTAAACGCAGGCTTCTACATAAGTCTGCATAAACCCAAACGCTTTGATCATCTCATTAAAGCAAATGTTCCAACTCCGAGATGCTTGCACCAGCCCATAAATGGATCGCTGGAGCTTGCATACCTTGTTAGCATTCTTAGGATCGACAAAACCTTCCGGCTGCATCATATACAGTTCTTCCTTAAGATAGCCATTAAGGAATGCCGTTTTGACGTCCATCTACCATATCTCATAATCATAGTATGCGGCAATTGCTAACATGATTCGGACGGACTTCAGCTTCGCTACGGGAGAGAAAGTCTCATCGTAGTCAACCCCTTGGACTTGCCGATAACCCTTAGCGACAAGTCGAGCTTTATAGATGGTAACATTACCATCCGCGTCCGTCTTCTTCTTAAAGATCCATTTGTTTTCTATTGCTCGCCATCATCAGGCAAGTCTGTCAAAGTCCATACTTTGTTTTCATACATGGATTCTATCTCGGATTGCATGGCTTCAAGCCATTTGTTGGAATCTGGGCCCGCCATCGCTTCTTCATAGTTCGAAGGTTCACCGTTGTCTAACAACATGATTTCCAGGACAGGGTTGCCATACCACTCTGGTGTGGAACGTGTCCTTGTAGACCTACGAAGTTCAGTAGCAACTTGATCCGAAGTACCTTGATCATCATCATTAATTTCCTCTCCAGTTGGTGTAGGCACCACAGGAACATTTTCCTGAGCTGCACTACTTTCCGGTTCAAGAGGTAGTACTTCATCAAGTTCTACTTTCCTCCCACTTACTCCTTTCGAGAGAAACTCTTTTTCCAGAAAGGATCCGTTCTTGGCAACAAAAATCTTGCCATCGGATCTTAAGTAGAAGGTATACCCAATGGTTTCCTTAGGGTATCTTATGAAGACGCATTTTTCCGACTTGGGTTCGAGCTTTTCAGGTTGAAGTTTCTTGACATAAGCATCGCATCCCCAAACTTTTAGAAACGACAGCTTAGGTTTCTTCCCAAACCATAATTCATACGGTGTCGTCTCAACGGATTTAGACGGATCCCTATTTAAAGTGAATGTAGCTGTCTCTAGAGCGTATCCCCAAAATGATAGCGGTAAATCGGTAAGAGACATCATAGATCACACCATATCCAATAGAGTGCGATTATGACGTTCGGACACACCGTTACGTTGAGGTGTTCAAGGTGGCGTGAGTTGTGAAACGATTCCACATTTCCTTAAGTGCGTACCAAATTCGTGACTTAAATATTCTCCTCCACGATCTGATCGTAAGAACTTTATCTTTCGGTCACGTTGATTCTCTACCTCATTCTGAAATTCCTTGAACTTTTCAAAGGTCTCAGACTTGTGTTTCATCAAGTAGACATACCCATATCTACTCAAGTCATCAGTGAGAGTGAGAACATAACGATATCCTCCGCGAGCCTCAATGCTCATTGGACCGCACACATCGGTATGTATGATTTCCAATAAGTTGGTTGCTCGCTCCATTGTTCCGGAGAACGGAGTCTTGGTCATTTTGCCCATGAGGCATGGTTCGCATGTGTCAAATGATTCATAATCGAGAGACTCTAAAAGTCCATCAGCATGGAGCTTCTTCATGCGCTAGACACCAATGTGACCAAGGCGGCAGTGCCACAAGTATGTGGGACTATCGTTATCAACTTTACATCTTTTGGTATTCACACTATGAATATGTGTAATATTACGTTCGAGATTCATTAAGAATAAACCATTGACCATCGGGGCATGACCATAAAACATATCTCTCATATAAATAGAACAACCATTATTCTCGGATTTAAATGAGTAGCCATCTCGTATTAAACGAGATCTAGATACAATGTTCATGCTCAAACTTGGAACTAAATAACAATTATTGAGGTTTAAAACTAATCTCGTGGGTAAATGTAGAGGTAGCGTGCCGGCGGCGATCACATCGACCTTGGAACCATTCCCGACGCGCATTGTCACCTCGTCCTTCGCCAGTCTCCGCTTATTCCGCAGCTCTTGCTGTGAGTTACAAATATGAGCAACGGCACCGGTATCAAATACCCAGGAGTTACTACGAGTACTAGTAAGGTACACATCAATTACATGTATATCACATATACCTTTAGTGTTACCGGCCTTCTTGTCCGCTAGGTATTTGGGGTAGTTCCGCTTCCAGTGACCCTTTCCTTTGCAATAAAAGCACTCAGTCTCAGGCTTGGGTCCATTCTTTGACTTCTTCCTGGCAACTGGCTTACCGGGTGCGGCAACATCCTTGCCGTCTTCTTGAAGTTCTTCTTACCCTTGCCCTTCTTGGACTTAGTGGTTTTATTGACCATCAACACTTGATGTTCCTTCTTGATTTCAACCTCTGCTGACTTCAGCATTGAAAATACTTCAGGAATAGTTTTCACCATCCCCTGCATATTGTAGTTCATCACGAAGCTCTTGTAGCTCGGTGGGAGCGACTGAAGGATTCTGTCAATGACCGCCTTGTCCGGGAGGTTAATGTCCAGCTGGGACAGGCGGTTGTGCAACCCAGACATTTTGAGTATGTGCTCACTGACAGAACTATTTTCCTCCATCTTACAACTATAGAACTTGTCGAAGACTTCATATCTCTCGACCCGGGCATGATCTTGGAAAACCATTTTCAGCTCCTCGAACATCTCATATGCTCCGTGTTGCTCAAAATGCTTTTGGAGCCCCGGTTCTAAGCTGTAAAGCATGCCGCACTGAACGAGGGAGTAATCATTAGCACGTGACTACCAAGCGTTCATAACGTCTTGGTTCTCTGGGATGGGTGCTTCACCTAGCGGTCCTTCTAGGACATATACTTTCTTGGCAGCTATGAGGATGATCCTCAGGTTCCGGTCCCAGTCCGTATAGTTGCTGCCATCATCTTTCAACTTGGTTTTCTCTAGGAACGCGTTGAAGTTCATGTTGACATGAGTGTTGGACATTTGATCTACAAGACATTTTTGCAAAGATTTTAGACTAAGTTCATGATAATTAAGTTCATCTAATCAAATTATTTAATGAACTCCCACTCAGATTTGACATCTTCTAGTCATCTAAGTGTTACATGATCCGAGTCGACTAGGCCATGTCCGATCATCACGTGAGACGGACTAGTCATCATTGGTGAACATCTCCATGTTGATCATATCTTCCATACGACTTATGTTCGACCTTTTGGTCTCTGTGTTCCGAGGCCATGTCTGTACATGCTAGGCTCGTCAAGTTAACCTAAGTGTTTTGCATGTGTAAAACTGTCTTACACCCGTTGTATGTGAACGTAGGAATCTATCACACCCGATCATCACGTGGTGCTTCGAAACGACGAACTTTAGCAACGGCGCACAGTTAGGGGGAACACTTTCTTGAAATTATTATGAGGGATCATCTTATTTACTACCGTCGGTCTAACTAAACAAGATGCATAAACATAATAAACATCACATGCAATTAAATAGTAGTGACATGATATGGCCAATATCATATAGCTCCTTTGATCTCCATCTTTGGGGCTCCATGATCATCTTTGTCACCGGCATGACACCATGATCTCCATCATTGTGTCTCCATGAAGTTGCTCGCCAACTATTACTTCTACTAGTATGGCTAACGGTTTAGCAATAAAGTAAAGTAATTACATGGCGTTAAATCATTAACACGCAGGTCATACAATAATTAAGACAACTCCTATGGCTCCTGCCGGTTGTCATACTCATCAACATGCAAGTCGTGATTCCTATTGCAAGAACATGATCTCATACATCACAATATATCATTCATCATTCATCACAACTTTTGGCCATATCACATCACAAGGCAATTGCTGCAGAAACAAGTTAGACGTCGTCTAATTGTTGTTGCATCTTTTACGTGGCTGCAATAGGGTTCTAGCAAGAACGTTTTCTTACCTACGAAAAAGCCACAACGTGATTTGTCAACTTCTATTTACCCTTCATAAGGACCCTTTTCATTGAATCCGCTCCAACTAAAGTGGGAGAGACAGACACCCGCTAGCCACCTTATGCAACTAGTGCATGTCAGTCGGTGGAACCTGTCTCACCTAAGCGTATGTGTAAGGTCGGTCCGGGCCGCTTCATCCCACAATACCGCTGAAGCAAAATAAGACTAGTAGCGGCAAGAAAGTTGACAACATATACGCCCACAACAAATTGTGTTCTACTCGCGCAATAGAGAAATACGCATAGACCTAGCTCATGATGCCACTGTAGGGGAACATTGCATAAAATAAATTTTTTCCTACGTTCACCAAATCAATCTATGAGTTCATCTAGAAACAAGAGAGGGGAGTGCATCTACATACCCTTGTAGATCGCGAGTGGAAGCGTTCAAGAGAACGGGGTTGAGGGAGTCATACTCGTCGTGATCCAAATCACTGGAGATCCTAGCGCCGAATGGACGGCACCTCCGCGTTCAACACACGTACGGTCAGCACGACGTCTCCTCCTTCTTGATCCAGCAAGGGGGAGGAGAGGTTGATGAAGATCCAGCAGCACAACGACGTGGTGGTGGACGCAGCAGGGTTCCGGCAGGGCTTCACCGAGCTTCTGCGAGAGGGAGAGGTGTAGTAGGGGAGAGGGAGGCGCCAAGATTTCAGGGTGCGGCTGCCCTCCCCCCTT
>NC_041385.1:730259268-730271265 GCF_002162155.2 Triticum dicoccoides
GGGGGGTGCGCCGGCCCTAGGAGATGGCATCTCCAAGGGGGGGGCGGCGGCCAAGGGGGAGGCTTGCCCCCCAAGGCAAGTGGAGGCGCCCCCCACCCTAGGGTTTCCAACCCTTGGCGTAGGGGGGGGGGACAAGGGGGGCGCACCAGCCCACCAGGGGCTGGTACCCTCCCCAATTCAGCCCATGGGCCCCTCCGGGATAGGTGGCCCCACCCGGTGGACCCCCGGGACCCTTCCGGTGGTCCCGGTATAATACCGGTGACCCCCGAAACTCTCCCGATGGCCGAAACTGCACTTCCTATATATAATTCTTCACCTTCGGACCATTCCGGAACTCCTCGTGACATCCGAGATCTCATCCGGGACTCCGAACAACTTTTGGTTTGCTGCATACTCATATCTCTACAACCCTAGCATCACCGATCCTTAAGTGTGTAGACCCTATGGGTTCGGGAGACACGTAGACATGACCGAGACGGCTCTCCGGTCAATAACCAACAGCGAGATCTGGATACCCATGTTGGCTCCCACATGCTCCTCGATGATCTCATCGGATGAACCACGATGTCGAGGATTCAAGCAACCCCGTACACAATTCCCTTTGTCAATCGGTATGTTACTTGCCCGAGATTCGATCGTCGGTGTCCCAATACCTCATTCAATCTCGTTACCGACAAGTCACTTTACTCGTACCGTAATGCATGATCCCGTGACCATACACTTGGTCACTTTGAGCTCATTATGATGATGCACTACCGAGTGGTCCCAGAGATACCTCTCCCTCATACGGAGTGACAAATCCCAGTCTCGATCCGTGTCAACCCAACAGACACTTTTGGAGATGCCCGCAGTATACCTTTATAGTCACCCAGTTACGTTGTGACGTTTGATACACCCAGAGCAGTCCTACGGTATCCGGGAGTTACACGAGCTCATGGTCTAAGGAAAAGATACTTGACATTGGAAAAGCTCTAGCAAACGAACTACACGATCTTGTGCTATGCTTAGGATTGGGTCTTGTCCATCACATCATTCTCCTAATGATGTGATCCCGTTATCAATGACATCTAATGTCCATAGTCAGGAAACCATGACTATCTGTTGATCAATGAGCTAGTCAACTAGAGGCTCACTAGGGACATATTGTGGTCTATGTATTCACACGTGTATTACGATTTCCAGATAATACAATTATAGCATGAATAAAAGACAATTATCGTGAACAAGAAATATAATAATAATCCTTTTATTATTGCCTCTAGAGCATATTTCCAACAGTGCCCACCTCGGTGGCCTCTCACACCGCCTATTTGCTCTATAAATACCCCGAAAATCCAGAAATCCTAGGGGAGTCGACGAAACACAATTCAAGCCACCACAAGTTCCAGAACCACAAGATCCAATCTAGACACCATCATGGAGGGGTTCATCATCCTCATTGGTGCCTCCCCGATGATGCGTTAGTAGTTCATTGTATACCTACGAGTCTGTAGGCAGTAGCTAGATGGCTTCTTCTCTCTTTCCATTCTCAATACAATGGTCTCTTGGAGATCTATTTGATGTAACTCTTTTTTGCGGTGTGTTTGTTATGATCAGATCTATATCCATGAAAGTTATTTGAGTTTTCTTTGATATCTTATATGCATGATTACTTATAGCCTCGTATTTCTTCTTCGAATCTTTGGTTTAGTTAGGCCGACTAGATCGATTTTTCTTGACATGGGAAGAGGTGCTTTGTGATGGGTTCAATCGCGCGGTGTTCTTTCCCAGTGAAAAAGGTGCAGCAAGACACGCATGTATCGTTGCTATTAAGGATAACAAGATGGGGGCTATTCCTACATGAATAGATCTTGTCTACATCATGTCATCGTTCTTATTGCATTACTCCATTTCTCCATTAACTTAATACACTAGATGCATGCTGGATAGCAGTCGACGTGTGGAGTAATAGTAGTAGATGCAGGTAGGAGTCAGTCTACTAATCTTGGACGTGATGCCTATATAATGATCATTGTCGGGATATCGTCATAATTATTAGATGTTCTATCAATTTCCCAACAGTAATTTGTTTACCTATAATATGCTATTTTCTCGAGAGAAGCCACTAGTGAAATCTACGACCCTGGGTCTATTTTCCCATCATATATTTTTAGATCTATATTGCTATTTGCATTTTTCTTTATTTGTATGTTTTATTAAGATCTATATTATCAAAAACCCAAAAATACCTCGCTGAATTTATTTGTCATTATTTTATTTGCATCTACCAATCTACCTATTTACCAATCTTTTACGTGGGAGGGATTGAAAACCCCTCTTATGCGTCGGGTTGCAAGTATTTGTTCTTTGTGTGCAGGTACCATTTACATAGTGTTGCTTGGTTCTCCTACTGGTTCGATAACCTTGGTTTCATAACTAAGGGAAACACCTACCAAAGCTGTGCTGCATCATCCCTTCCTCTTCGGGGAAAATACTGACGCGGATATGAGCTATCATCAAGCACACCTACACTCGCCGCTGCTTGCTAGCGCTGTTGCCGCTGTTGACTGCTGCTGCCGCTTCCAGCCAATGCTAGAGCCCCCATAAATTTTTAGGTCATTTGGAGCTTTGGAGAATATCTATCTCTACTGTAGCTTTTTCAGGTCTAGAATTCCAGCTGCCGGCAATGTCCCTCTTCATGTAAATCATGCAATTTAAGAGAGAAAAGACATTAGAGTAACATCATAAAGAGAAATAATGACCCAAATAACAGTACGAAAACATGATGCAAAATGGACGTATCAGCATGCGTCTTCCTTAAGCGCTTATATTCCCATGGAGGGTCAAGACCTTCGGCTTCCTCAGACACCAGTGTGCTCCAGTGCTCCGAAGAACTTGACTTTGTCCCGCCACCTCGGCCCCTCCATTTGATATCACCCGAAGAGATTTGATGACTCTTCGAGGCTGTGTCCGAGGTGCTTCCTCGGGAGGACGGGTTCTTCGTCTTGTTCTTCCTCCCCTTCCGGATAAGGGAACTCGGCTAAGAGGAAGAAGTCTGATGAGCTGCCAATGTTGCAGCCAAGGTATCTCCCTGGAAAGGTAGGTTCTTCTACCCGTTCTTCCCTTCCTTGATATGCATGTAGTCTGGAGTGTCCTCTTGGATGGACAGGTTCTTTGTCCTGAATTTCCTCTCCTCCCTACTAGAACCTCGGCTAGAAGCCTCTCAAGTTCAGGAGTCCTAGGATGCCTGGGTAGCGAGGCCGGTGACTTCATTTTCTCATCCCGAATGCGCCAAACCTACATTAACTTGCGGTCCGCTGTTGTACAATAAAAAATTGCGGTTGCAAAAAGGAAAAACTCTATTAAAACAACACTATATGGGCTACTTGAATGGCTCGGTAGAAGCCAATGTCCTCGGCCCGGGAGGGGAAGAAGTTCTTGTCAGTTTCAAGCAAGAGCTCCCACATCCCACTGAGGTCCTCTCCATGGAAGAAATCCTTCACCACCACATCGTACTTGTGCTTGAATTCCCACATTGGTAGTGCTCAGACTTGGAGCAGGAGGATCTGACGATGGAGCATCACATGGACTACGTCCACCAGACTAATGCCCTTGTCGACCACAGCCCTGAGTTTGCGTTAAAGCGCTTGGACCTCCTTCAGGTCCCCCCCAGTCGAAGCTCTCGGTTGTCAAGGAGATTAGCCTCCTCGGTGGATTCATGATACGTCCATTTTGCATCATGCTTTTATATCGATATTTATTGCATTATGGGCTGTTATTACACGTTATGTCACAGTACTTATGCCTATTCTCTCTTATTTTACAAGGTTTACATGAAGAGGGAGAATGCCGGCAGTTGGGATTCTGGGCCGGAAAAGGAGCAAATATTAGAGACCTATTCCGCACAACTCCAAAAGTCTTGAAACTCCACGAAAGTCATTTTTGGAATTAATAAAAAATACTGAGCAGAAGAAATACCAGAGGGGGGCCACCTACCGTCCACGAGGGTGGGGGGCGCGCCCTACCCCCCTGGGTGCGCCCCCTGCCTCATGGGCCCCCTAGGAGCCTTCCGGTGACCATCTTATGCTATATGAAGTCTTTTACCCTGTAAAAAAATCATAAGCAAGATTCCGGGATGAAACACCGCCGCCACGAGGTGGAACCTTGGCGGAACCAATCTAGGGCTCCGACGGAGCTGTTCTGCCAGGGAAACATCCCTCCGGGGGGGGGAAATCATCACCATCGTCATCACCATCGATCCTCTCATCGGGAGGGGGTCAATCTCCATCATCATCTTCAACAGTACCATCTCCTCTTAAACCCTAGTTCATCTCTTGTATCCAATCTTTGTACCAAAACCTCAGATTGGTACCTGTAGGTTGCTAGTAGTGTTGATTACTTCTTGTAGTTGATGCTAGTTGGTTTATTCAGTGGAAGATCATATGTTCAGATCCTTTATGCATATTAATACCCCTTTGATTATGAACATGAATATGATTTGTGAGTAGTTGCGTTTGTTCCTAAGGACATGGGAGAAGTCTTGCTATAAGTAGTCATGTGAATTTGGTATTCGTTCGATATTTTGATGAGATGTATGTTGTCTTTCCTCTAGTGGTGTTATGTGAACGTCGACTACATGACACTTCACCATTGTTTGGGCCTAGAGGAAGGCATTGGGAAGTAATAAGTAGATGATGGGTTGCTAGAGTGACAGAAGCTTAAACCCTACTTTATGCGTTGCTTCGTAAGGGGCTGATTTGGATCCATATGTTTCATGCTATGGTTAGGTTTACCTTAATACTTCTTTTGTAGTTGCGGTTACTTGCAATAAGGGTTAATCATAAGTGGGATGCTTGTCCAAGAAAGGGCAGTATGCAAGCACCGGTCCACCCACATATCAAATTATCAAAGTAACGAACGCGAGTCATATGAGCGTGATGAAAACTAGCTTGACGATAATTCCCATGTGTCCTCGGGAGCGTTTTCCTTCATATAAGAATTTGTCCAGGCTTGTCCTTTGCTACAAAAAGGATTGGGCCACCTTACTGCACCTTATTTAATTTCGTTGCTTGTTACCCATTACGAATTACCTTATCACAAAACTATCTGTTACCGATAATTTCAGTGCTTGCAGAGAATACCTTACTAAAAACCGCTTGTCATTTCCTTCTTCTCCTTGTTGGGTTCGACACTCTTACTTATAAAAAGGACTACGATAGATCCCCTACACTTGTGGGTCATCAATTCACCAAGAAACGGGGAAACCCTTCGTGGCCATCGATGGAGGGATCTGCCACGTAAAACCACTCTTGTTGCCAGGTCTCCGCCATTTCAGCAAAGGAGCCCTCATGCCAAATTGTATATGTGAGACGGCTAATCATAGACCCTCCACACTCCGCAAGTTCATGACCAACCGGGCATGACCTAACTCGGAACACCTTCAACCACATGCCAAAATGGGGCTCGATGTGGAGGAAAGCTTCACAAAAGATTATGAAAGAAGCAATGTGGAGAAGAGAGTTTGGAGCCAGATGATGAAAATCAATCCCATAATAGAAAAGGAGGCCCTGAGCGAAGGGATGGAGGGGAAAACCTAAACCATAGATAAGATGCCAAATTAAAATCACACGCTCTTCTTCGCGAGGGGTAGGGATCACAGATGCTGAGTTGCTTTCACGCTTTTCTATGACAGAACATCACTAGGCCGTGGGAAAAGGTACCCCGCGGCTTTGAGTTTGGCGATGATACCGGCAGTGAAGCTGGAGCGCTTCCCCCGCCCTCCTTCGCCATGGGTTTCGACCTTGAATATCTCCTCTGTACTATCCATCTTGAGAAGAGGAGAAAGAAAAAGAGATGGATCTCAAGACAATGGTGCTAGTGAGAAGTTTTGTGTGCCAGAGCCAAGGGGTAAGGATGCATATGAGATAGGTTTGTTGGCTCCTCCCGCCTTCTTATAGGGTAATGAAAGGCCAGAGGTTGCCCTGCTACGGGGAAGAAATTGCCGCTTCCCGATGCACCACGCGGTCAATGTGTGTAGATCAAGCATGTCTTGATGGTATCGCTAGAAGACCGGAAGCACACCCCCTCGTTGATAGGACGTGCCAATAAAAATGGCCTTGGGTCATGGTGTCCCTCATGAAGACAGTAAATTAAATGGTTTGACCCTGCCATAGGAGGTGACGCTTCAACTCTTGGCCAGAAGGGCTGTCAGGATTTGACTTGGTCAAGCCTTTCATGGCAAGCCTTTTCGTGGCTAAGTTGAGCACTACCTCATCCCTGCCAGACTAAGGCCCAGTTCTTTTGAGCAGATTGTTGAGAATTTCAGTTTGGAAAATTTGAAGCCAAAAGAACCGGACTTGACTTCCAAAATCTGGAGAGGATTCACTAGAATCCTAGTGCAATCCAAAAGCTCCCAAAAAGCTTGATTTTCCCAAAATCTGAAGATTTTGGCAAGTCCCACCAAAAAACGTTTCAAAATAGAAGAGTACCCATATCCCATCAAGAAATTACACACGGAATGCCACTGCCCATCCACACGCTGGACCAGAGAAAATGAGTGAGCGGACCGCTTGACCCCTATTCGCATCGGGGGAAAGGAGTCCAGATGCAGCGAGGGCTAGGGTTGTCACGCCGTCGCTGGACCCACCTGGCCGGCCAGGCCCTTCCCGCCGCCGGCCAATGAATCCCATGGGGCTTAAGGAGAGCCAAGAAGACCTCAGAGCCAAGCATGACCTTAGAACCGCGAGCTGACGTGGTGGATAGAACTTGCCTACGAAGCCAAAGACCCAAGATTGTGAGGACATCCCAAAGACTTCTAATGTCCTCGGCTTGAAGACTAGTTCGGGGGCTAATGTTGGTGTCCTGGATTAGGGTACTTGCCACGTCGGCCCGCCGATACTGGGCCGGGCCGAGGACCCACCAAAGATTGATGACATGGGCCATGCTAGCTCTAGCCCTCGGCGTAATCAAGATAAAGATCTCCTGGAGGCTTGGCGTACACATCAAGCATATTTGAATGGTTGACATGTTTATCTTTATGTTGTAACCGACCATGTGTAAACCCTCGGTACCTCCGGTATTTATATAAGCCATGGGGTTTAGTCGATAGAGGCAGACACATTCACCTTAGCAAGTTTTAGAGCTTAGACAATACTCATACGATCTCAAGGTAGATCAATCTATACTTTGTACCTCATCACAATCAATATATAAGAATAATACATAGGGTTTTACCTCATCAAGAGGGCCCAAACCTGGGTAAAACATTGTGTCCCTACTCTCCTTGTTACCATATAGCTCCGATCATCAAGCTTGGGACCACCTACCCGGGATCTTCTGGTTTTAGCACCGACAAGGGGGCCGCCAACCAACTTTATGCTCCATTTACAATGATGTGTATATTGAAAGCACACATTCAAAACACAGTTTGTCAGCTAATCATAATGTAATTAACACCAAAATCCTTATTAGAGGCGTGTGTCTTTCAAGCACACATAAAGATAAAAACCATAGAAAGACGCACACGAACAAGATCCAACAATGGAGGATTGTCATGACATAGGAAGATAATGATCTTCTCAAGCACCACTTTCCGACAACTAAAATTTGGGGAGGGGCTTCGCCTCAAGGGAGATAGGTGTCAGGTGTCCCATGCTACCGCCTTTGGAAATTAGGTCACCCACTAAAAATAATAAAAATTGGTTCATGCATGTCACCACTATGGAAAAGAAGGGTAATTAGATCTCACTCACTAGAGACTTTCAAGAACAAAGTACAGTAGGTGCAGTGGCCAGAGATTGGCTGGGCAGAATGTTTGCCTGTTATGATCGGCATCACTTATAGCCGGAGGAGGCCCAATGGCGCATCTAGTTAGGGGCTTAGCCCAACTTACCTTCATTTTTATCAGCATCTCGAGGATATATAAACACTTGTAAGGCCACATTCTGGGATTAAGAAATAATTCATAACTATTACCCGGCTCCCTTCAGGAGCCAGAACCCTAACCCTAGCCGCCTCCTACGCCATCTCCTCCTCCACCGCGCGACCACGGTGTCGTCGCACTGCTGATCGCGCCCAGCTCCTCGCCACCCTCTCTTCCACCCCTACAACCTAAGATCTAGGCCTGGTAGGATCCCATCTCCTATCAATCTGGTATCAGCAGTCTCGGGATCGGTCATGTCTACACCCCTCCCCAACGCCACCCTTCCGCCGTCAGCCACCTCCGTGACAAGGGTGCGGTCCTTGTCGGGCCCGATGTCCTCCGTTGCCTGGACACCGCCGATCGTCACCCCCGTCGTCTTCACCCCGAAGGAGATGACGACTGCCTCCGGGACCTCACCCAGGCGGTCGCGGGCATCCGCACCTTCCTCGCGAGCCACTATGGGTCGCAACCGCCGGGGCCCCTAGCCACCACGCCGCCGTCGCAGTTGCCGCCGTGGCAGCCCACTTCGCCTCCGCCGTGCAGCAGCCGCCACCCGCCGCGCACATCGGTGCCTCCACCATGCAGCAGCAACAACATCCCTCCATCGCTCCCACCATGGCGCTGTCGCACCGGCAGCTGCAGCCGCCGCCGTCGGCAACCTCAACCTAGGGTACCCCAACGACAACTCAAGCGGTGCCCATCCACCAGGTCTGGTTCCCTCCATTGCCATCGACGCTACCGGCCTGGCTCACTGGGTCCCTCGAGCCGCTCTACACGACGGCCTCCGGATAGCTGCACATGGTGCTGGTACTTCTTGAGCTTGCATTGGTTTTTCCCTTGAAGAGGAAAGGGTGATGCATCACAGTAGACATAAGTATTTCCCTCAGTTAAGAACCAAGGTATCAATCCAGTAGGAGAAGAACTCGCAAATCACCAATACCGGCACAAACAATCAAACACTTGCACCCAATGCGATAAAGGGGTTGTCAATCCCTTCACGGTCACTTGCAAAAGTGAGATCTGATAGAAATACATAAATAGAACTAAACAAAAGATAAAATATTTTTGAGTTTTTAGGTTTATAGATATGAAAATAAAAGATTGCAAAATAGTAGATCGGAAACTAATATGATGGAAAATAGACCCAGGGGCCATAGGTTTCACTAGAGGCTTCTCTCATAAAGGCAAATAATACAATGGTGAACAAATTACTGTCAAGCAATTGATAGAAAAGCACAAAATTATGATAATATCCAAGGCAATGATTATGCAATATAGGGATCACGTCTGTGTAAAGTAGACCGAAATGATTCTGCATCTACTTCTACTACTCCACACATCATCCGACTCCTGCCTGCATCTAGAGTATTAAGTTCATAAGAACAGAGTAACACATTAAGCAAGATGACATGATGTAGAGGAATTAACTCAAGCAATATGATGAAAACCCATCTTTTTATCCTCGATGGCAACAATGCAATACGTGTCTCTCTACCCCTACTTTGTTACTAGGTGAAATCACGCAAGATTGAACCCAAAGCTAAGAACATGTCCCATTGTAAGAAATGCCAATCTAGTTGGTGAAACCAAACCGATAATTCGAAGAGAAATACAAAGATACCAAATCATGCATATAAGAATTCAGAGGAGATTCAAATAATATTCATAAATAAGATGATCATAAATCCACAATTCATCGGATCTCGACAAACACCCCGCAAAAGAGTATTACATCGGATAGATCTCCAAAAACATCGAGGAGAACATGGTATTGAGAATCAAAGAGAGAGAAGAAGCCATCTAGGTACTAGCTATGGACCTGAAGGTCTGAAGTGAACTACTCACGCTTCATTGGAAGGGCAATAGAGTTGATGTAGATGCCCTCCGTGATCGAATCCCCCTCCGACAGAATGCCAGAAAAGGCCCGAAGATGGGATCTCATGGGAACAGAAGGTTGCGGCGGTGGAAAAGTGTTTCCGTGGATGCTTCTAAGGGCTTGGGAATATATGTGAATATATAGGAGGAAGATCTAGGTCAGACGGTCACCGAGGGGGCCACAAGGTAGGGGGGTGCTCCCTATCCCCCTGGGTGCGCCCTCCACCCTTTCCGCCGTCTCGTGGGTTGTGGCACCCCAGCTCAGAGCGACCGGTTTGCCTTACATTGCCAGCCCAGAGACCTTGTCTTTTGGCAACACACAACAACATGGTACAGAAAAGCAACCGCTTTATTCATGCTAGCGGAGTATAGTTTATATTACAATAGTTAGCAAGGCCAAGCGACACACATGGTGCGGCTGAACAATATGTACATTATTTAGTGAACATAAAGGGGCCTTGATCATGACAACTACTCGGCAGTGGAACAACGTCGTAGCGGGACTCCATAGCACAAGGACACCGATGTGGACACGGTCTAGACTCAGACAGCACTCCTTTCCAACGAGACTTTCCTGAAATCTGGCATGACACAACAGGTCAGTACATTGAATGTACTTGCAAGCTCACAATAAACTTAAACATAATGACAAACAATATCATGATATTTAACCATTTAAGCAACAATGCAACCATACATCCAATATGCTGTGACTATGTTCAACTGTTAGTTGTTCCACGGACGTGCTTACCAGACGTGATCATTTCTAGACCACAAACATGATGATTTCTAAAACACACTTGTGATCCTTTCGGCGATCACCACCCGACCAATCCATGGCCTATGATCCTTACGGCGATCATAACCCGACCAACTCTTGGCCCATGATCCTTACGGCGATCACTACCCGACCAACTCATGGCCATACTCAACACGATGGCCTCACTGCCATCCTCAGTACAAACTTAGTGTTCATATTTGATTAAGTGTTGACCCATGGTGTACCCTACTTTCGAGCGTGTACATAACCGTGGACTTGGCTATCGATAGATTAAAAACACTCTGCAGAGGTTAGTATACTATACCCACACTACGGAACCCATGGCCTCACACTCCCATTTGGGTGGACCAACAGCGTTCCGACGAAACCATTTCATTGTCATGACACTCTCCCGACCATTCCAACTCAGACCCCATCGGGCTAGTCCTAGGTGGCCCCGTGTCTACCTCCAGACACCTCGACCACCGTCGTGGCCACGATCCACTCTGGGATCCGGTACCAAAACTTAACTTAACAACGGGCTCACAAGGTTATGCTTGCCTACCGGGCCAGGGTACAGCACGCCCATAACCTTCCCTAAATGGAGGCACCGACCAGAGGCACGACAATGAAACGCATTAAGGCCGTCCCATACTGGCAAATGTGGTTGCACTGGGAAAGACTCGTTTCAGCGGCACCATGACCCGGTCAACAACACATTCAAGTTGAGTTATTAATCAGGTTCAACTTAATGTGAAAATAACCGGTGTCATAATGCCATACTATGCATCACTTAACATATGCATCACATAACCATGCAAACAACTGAATCAACCACGCTCTTACGGAGCCATCATCAACTCATGCTACTACTCTGGTTAAGATCACACCTCACTTATACCAGAATCATTTCTAGCAACCTCATCATTTTTCATCATGCAAAAATAATAATTAAGCTAATTATCAAACTCTATGACCATATCATTTATTCATCACTTGCAACTAAGTTCTCCATAGCGTACCAACAAGATTCACTCCAAACATTCTGTAGTTCAAGTATTTTAACATGACAAGCATTTAACAGAATTTAATCATTATATAACTAATTTAAATGCATAAATATTTATAAGTTCAAGTAGGAAAATCACAAATATTGAAGTGGCACTATGAAAATGTTACTGTGGCTTGCCTTAGTGCTGATGAGGTTCACAAAGCTCCTGGTGATCCTCAAGACAAGCTGGCTCTTCTGAAAATATTCAAAATCACAAAAAGAAAACATCAAGAAACCTTCTGAAAATTACCAGAAAATCTAGACAGCAAGGAAAAATCCCATCTTTTGGGTGCTTTTAGATTTTTGGACACAAAACACAATGCAAAAATAATCAATGCATTTGGACTTATAGATAAAAATGTATGGCCATTTGAAGTTTCCTGGAATTTAAATGAAATTGAAATAATTAAA
>NC_041385.1:730271371-730338864 GCF_002162155.2 Triticum dicoccoides
TAAACACCCGGGGCGCTACCACTCATACCGCTTCGCACGCGTAATGAGTGGCTGACTAGCGGGCCCCGCTAGTCAGGCCGGAGGGAGGGGAGAGGGAAACAGAGGGAGGTGGTGCTTCACCGGAGCACACGCCGATGGTGAGGCTTGTTGGAGTCAAACGAGAGGGAGGGATCGACGGAGAAGATGTTTGCGCACCTGCTTGTACCCGTAGCGTAGCTAGCGATGACCGGGCGGCGTCGGATTTGGCCTCTCCAGCAGAGGCAGAGGGCGGAGGTTGCCGGAGATGAAGAAGACGATGGCTTGGGGCGGCTCCAGGGGCTCCAGGAGGGGGGGTTGGCTTCACGGAGGAGAGGTGGAGGCCCTGGCGGGGTCGCGTTGGCTTGGGAGGGGCCGGAGCTGCAGGAACGATCCGGAGGGGATTGCCGGCGAGCTCGGCTCTGGGACGACAGCCCGCGGCCTGCCCGGCCGGGCCGCGGCTTCTACTGGCTCTAGGAGGGAGTGGGAGTGGCTGCGGGTGCTCTAGGAGGCAGCCGGTGACTGCTTTTATAGGCGGGCAGCGAGGAGGGCTTGGGCTCCGCCGGAGGACACCTGTCCATGGCGCCCGACAACGAAAGGCACTAGAGAGAGAGAGGGAGAAGACGGCGGAGGTCACGCAGGAACTATGCATGGGCGCGGACGAGCAAAGGAGCAAGGGGGAAAGCGACGAACATAGTGCCGCGCATTGTGTCGCTGGCCGGACGGTGCCTGTGCTCGCTACGGCGAGCTCCGGCATCGGCGAGCGGCAGCGGGGAGTTATGGAGGTGGAGACGAGGATGGTGGCGAGGTGTGGCACGCTCTGGCCGGCTGGGCAGCGAGCACGCGCTCAACAGAGGCGCTGGCGACGCGCAGAGCGCGCGTATTGCATGCCAGCACGCTCGGACGAACGTGGTCACCACGTGAATCATGACATCAGGCCACCCTACGCACTAACAAATATGTCTGGCGTGTAGTCCTTAGTAAACTGAGTTGTTACCACGATTTGGTTAGGTTCCTGGTGTAGTAGAAGTAAACTTGTGCTGCTGACAAGTTACTGGACAGTAATTTTGGAGAGTTACTGTGGTCAAACCACTGGGATTTAAGGGCTGAGCTTTGGGGTTTTACTAACTCTTACTAAGGTAAATAGGCAGAGGGTAAACCAGCTACAATGGAGCTAGTAAAAAGGTAGTTGCTGTAGAAACTACCATTTCTGCCAAGAAGTGACTTTATTTTCTGTAGCCAAAATATTCCAAAGAGTGGTTAAATATTTTTGCTCAGAAAGGTGCCCTAGGGTCCAAAGAATAATTGGGATTTTTCTCAGGATTTTTGGGGCAAGAAAAATTAGGGTTGCTTTGGAGCTCAAAGGGTTAGCTAGGGTTTTGGAGGACAAAATGAATATTTTTCATTTAAGAAAAATATTCCAAACAATATTTTTGGGTTGGCCAGGGGTGAAATGATGGTTGTGAGGAGGAGAGGGAACACTTGGGTAAAAATCAAGGGGGTACCCAAGTGGTTAAGTCCAAATGAAATGATTCAAAATTCCAAATTCAAAACCAACTCAACTGAAAATCAAGCAAAGAAGAAGAGGGCAAAAACCAGGCTGTCACAAACCTCCCCCAATTAGAATGAATCTCGTCCTCGAGATTCGGTTGCTTGGGAAAACCATTCTGGATAACACGCCCTTAGAAATTCTTCTGATTCCTAGGTTGATTCTGACTTGGTATGATGCATCCATTGGACCTTGTAAAACTTTCGTGATTTACCGCGAGAGACCCTTTCCATCTGATCCAAAATTTTCACTGGCCTCTCTTCGTAGGTCAAGTCCTTTGCTAGCTCTATCTCTGTCAAATCGGTATTTTTCTCGGGCGGTGATATGCACCGTCACAGTTGTGAAACGTGGAACACGTTGTGCACGTCTGACAGCTCAGGGGGCAACTCCAACTGATATGCCACAACACCTACTCGTGTCATAACGGGAAATGGACCAATAAACCTGGGTGCCAATTTTCCACGGGTTTGAAACCTTTTGATTCCTTTCATAGGCGTGACTTGAAGGTAGACATGTACTCCGGGTTCAAAGCTGATCTGTCGGTGCTTTGCATCGTAATAACTTTTCTGTCGTGATTTAGCCAATTGCAATCTGTCTCAGATCTCCTTGACTTGCTTTTCGGCTTCCAGCATGAGATCTGTTCCGAAAATACGGCTATCTCTGGTTTGAGACCAATTTAATGGGGTGCGGCACTTACTGAGGGAGTCCTGGACTAGGGGGTATCCGGACAGCCGGACTACATACTTTGGCCGGACTAATGGACCGTGAAGATACAAGACTCAAGACTTCGTCCCGTGTCCGGATGGGACTCTCCTTTGCGTGGAAGACAAGCTTGGCGATCCGGATATTAGATTTCCTTCTTTGTAACCGACTCTGTGTAAACCCTAGCCCCCTCTGGTGTCTATATAAACCGGAGGGTTTGGTCCGTATAGGGACAATCATAATCATCATAGGCTAGCTTATAGGGTTTAGCCTCCACGATAGATCAACTCTTGTAATACTCATATCATCAAGATCAATCAAGCAGGAAGTAGGGTTTTACCTCCATCGAGAGGGCCCGAACCTGGGTAAAACATCATGTCCCTTGCCTCCTGTTACCATTAGCCTTAGACGCACAGATCGGGACCCCCTACCCGAGATTCGCCGGTTTTGACACCGACATTGGTGCTTTCATTGAGAGTTCCTCTGTGTCGTCGCTGCAAGGCTCGATGGCTCCTTCAATCATCAACAACAACACGGTCCAGGGTGAGACCTTTCTCCCCAGATAGATCTTCATGTTCGGCGGCTTCGCACTGCGGGCCAATTTGCTCGGCCATCTGGAGCAGATCGACAGTTACGCCCCTGGCCATCAGGTCAGGTTCAAAAACTTGAACTACACGGCCGATATCCGCGGAGACTTGATCTTCAACGGATTTGGGCCTGCGCCAGGAGCGCCAAACAGTCACGATGAGCACGGCTTAGACCTGTTGTCGGACAATACTCAGGATATCGCACCTGCAGGAGCCCCAAACCTAAATCCGGGGCAGATTGCATCGTCCGAGGATGGGTGGATGGACCCCGCCTCGGAGGCCGCACACTCATCGGCGGTAGAGCCGAACACAAACTTCACCCCCAAGGAAGCCCATGTCTCCGGACCCCTGGACTCGTGTCCGGTTGTAGGCCCCAGACCGCGCACGCCCGAGCCCGCCGATTCTGGCTGGGCTCCGGTAATGGAGTTCGCCGCTGCGGATATCTTCCAGCACTCGCCCTTTGGCGACATGCTGAACTCGTTGATGTATCTCCCTTTGTCAGGAGACTCTTTGCCGAACTATGTCCGGCTCGAGTGGGAAGCAGGCAACAAGGGAATTCATGGCCCACCCACCACCCACTTCATTGCCACAATCGACGATTTGACCGACGTGCTTGACTTCGACTCTGAAGACATCGACAGTGTGGACGATGATGCAGGAGATGAACAGGAACCATCGCCCATGGGGCGTTGGACAACCACCTCCTCATATGATATATATATGGTGGATACTCCGAAAGAAACCAATGGCGATGAGACAATGGAGGATAACCCCTCAAGGAAGAAAGAAAAGCATGGGCATCGTCGGCGCCGCTCCAAGCCCCGCCACAGCAATACTGGCATAGGAGACGAAAACAATCTGGATGGTGCCGAAGATGAATACAACCCCGATCAGTCTGCCTTCAAGCAGGCCGAACAGGAAGACGGGCAGGTCAGCCCAGACGAACAGGCGACAGACGGATACCCGGAGGAGGAAACCTACATGCCCCCTCCGAAGAAGAGATTAGCTTCGGCGACGACGAGTTCGGCGTGCCTGACGACCCCGTAGAGCAGGAGCGCTTCAAGCGCCGGCTTATGGCCACTGCGAGGAGCCTGAAAAAGAAGCAGCAGCAGCTCCAAGCTGATCAAGACCTGCTCACAGACAGATGGACTGAAGTCCTGATGGCCGAGGAATATGGACTCGAGCACCACACGGCTGACCGGCCACCTCGTGGCCGGGATAAAATGGCGTATCAGCCCGAATACCAGCCCGCACCCCTATGCCAATACACTACGGCCCGGGGCAATAGGAAGGACCTGCAAGGTATACTGGAAAACAAGGCAGGATAACCAAGATCAATCTACGGATCGCGGGGGAGTGCCCCAACACGTGACGATGATCGTCACGCCAGATACACTATCGATAAGTCCGGCCGGGCCGAACATAGCCAACCAGATTCATTCGAACTACGTAGCCACATAGCCCAGCATAGAGGCACCGCACACCCCCTCTGCTTCACTGATGAAGTGATGGATCATGAATTCCCAGAAGGGTTTAAACCCGTAAACATTGAATCATACGATGGCACAACAGACCCCGCAGTATGGATCGAAGATTTCCTTCTCCACATTCACATGGCCCGCGTTGACGATCTACATGCCATCAAGTATCTTCCCCTTTAGCTCAAAGGACCGGCCCGGCACTGGCTAAATAACCCGCCAGCAAATTCCATTGGTAGTTGGGAAAACCTGGAGGACGCGTTCCTCGATAATTTCCAGGGCACGTACGTGCGACTACCGGATGCCGACGACTTGAGCCACATTACCCAACAACCCGGAGAGTCAGCCAGAAAATTCTGGACTCGGTTCCTAACTAAAAAGAACCAAATTGTCGACTGTCTGGACACCGAAGCCCTGGCAGCCTTTAAGCATAATATCCGCGACGAGTGGCTCGCCCGACACCTCGGCCAGGAAAAACCAAAATCCATGGCGGCCCTCACGACACTCATGACCCGCTTTTGCGCAGGCGAGGAAGCTGGTTGGCTCGCAGTAGCACCACTCCAATAAACTCCGGCACTTCGGATGTCCGCGACAATAACGGCAAGCCACGGCGCAACATACATAAGCGTCGGAACAATGGCGACAACGCTGAAGACACGACAGTCAACGCCGGATTCAGTGGCTCAAAATCTGGTCAGCGGAAAAAGCCGTTCAAAAGAAACAATCAGGGACCGTCCAGTCTGGACCGCATACTTGATCGCTCGTGCCAAATTCACGGCACCCCGGATAAGCCAGCAAACCACACTAACAGAGACTGCTGGGTGTTCAAACAGGCCAGTAAAATAAATGCCGAGAACAAGGACAAGGGGTTGCACAACGATGATGACGAGGAGCCCCGGTGTCCGAACACGGGGGGACAAAAGAAATTTCCTCCCCAGGTGAAAACGGTCAACATGATCTACGCCACCCACATTACCAAACGGGAACGAAAGCAAGCACTGCGGGACGTCTATGCGATGGAGCCAGTCGCCCCAAAGTTCAACCCATGGTCAGCCTGTCCGATCACCTTTGATTGTAGGGATCACCCTACCAGCATCCGTCACGGCGGTTCAGCCGCATTGGTCCTAGACCCAATCATCGACGGATTCCACCTCACGCGGGTCCTTATGGACGGCGACAGCAGCTTGAACCTGCTTTATCAGGACACAGTGCACAAAATGGTCATCGACCCTTCAAGGATCAAGCCCACCAAAACCACCTTCAAATGTGTAATTCCAGGAGTAGAGGCCCGCTGCACGGGCTCCATAACACTGGAAGTGGTCTTCGGATCTTCGGATAACTTCCGAAGCGAGGAGTTAATCTTCGATATCGTCCCTTTCCGTAGTGGTTATCATGCACTGCTTGGACGAACCGCATTCTCTCGATTCAATGCGGTACCACACTGTGCATACCTCAAGCTCAAGATGTCAGGACCTAGCGAGGTCATAACAGTCAGCGGAAACATGGACCGCTCTCTCCGTACAGAAGAGCATACTGCAGCCCTCACGGCAGAAGTACAAAGTGGCCTTCTCTGGCAAACCACCAATCCGGCGACAACAACCCCGAACACCGTCAAGCGAGTCTGGAGTACCCTGCAACAAGATCGCCAGGCACGCCAAGAGCGCGACTAGCAGCCCGGCCTCCGCCCCAGTCCCATTCAGGCAGCATTCGTGCCGCGCATACACAATTACATACTCAAAATACCATGGGCACAGGCGGGGGCGCAATAGTGACGCGGTCAACAACGCGGTTCAGCCGCAACATACTTTAATAACCCTCTTTATCTTTCAGGACCCTACTCTCGGGCAGCCTCTTCAGAGAATCGGATCATCGGACTCCTCACAGGGGGGAGAACCAAGGAGGCAAAAGGCTTAGCGCACAAAGGGAATACCCAGGTGGTATCTGCTAATGATTGTTATACCTATTTTATATACCTACACGCGGCCCGCCCTTGGATATGACGTGTCAAATAGTCCTCTTTACTCCTGCTCAATGCATTAATTGTAAAGATACGCTTGGTCGTATTATTTATCAATGGGAGATAATATATAGCGTCATCTTATTATTCCTATCTTCACATTTTTTCTAAAAATGTTTAGTTAACATTAAATCCGTACACTTTGGTACGTTCAGTTTGCCAGGGGCTTCTTATGGCGCCCCATTATACGGCAAGATACGTCCGAACACTTTCAACAGTGCGGCACCCCGAACTTATAGCATTATATGCATCAGCTCCGGATCATGTCTTGGGTCAATAGTTGGGTTTTCCCGGCTCCCTTGTTTTGGTACCTTACGTTCCGTTATATCGGCTAAGGTAGCGCAGGGAGAACTACTGCGATTGTGTCCCGGTTCTTCCGGACGAGCACCTCAGTAGAGAAAGCCGAAAACTGACTGGCATGATGCGGCGAGAGCAGGTCGCTGTTCGAGAGGTCTTAAAATCCTTAAAGATTTTTTCTGCTTTAGGCGAGGAATCGGCCTCGTCCGATTTAGGCGTATATAGCGCCCCAATTCGGCTTTCCGAATTCTAGGGGCTTCGCCAAAATTTAAAATTGTAGACTTCTATGGCTAAGTGAAAGTTATAAAGCCGCATAGTCCGATTGCCTTGTTCCCTACGCCAAACACCTCCTTCAGGGACCAAATATTTGGATAAAGAGTGTCTGGGTTTTCCACGAACACCCCAGTACTAGTTACATGGGGGCGGAAGCCGACGACTGGCCTACTTTCAGAATTTTATAAATAGTCGCACAGAAGGTAATATTTTAAATCAACAAAGCGCTATATAGTGCAAATAACTTCATTTTTATGTTACAAAAATGACAGGAGTACATTCACTCAAAGATCGTGTCCTTGGTACATTCATCGGCCACGAGCCGAGCGCCTTTCATAACGCCATCATAATATTTCTCGGGATAGCGATGCGCCTTGCCCTCCGGTGGTCCATCCTTCACCAGCTTCTCTGCATCCAGCTTGCCCTAATGCACCTTTGCACGGGCAAAGGCTCGGCGGGCACCCTCAATGCAAACGGATCACTTGATCACTTCAAGCCGCGGACAGGCATTTACCATCCGCTTTATCAGGCCGAAGTACCTGGCGGGCAGGGGCTCACCAGGCCACATCCGTACTATGAAATCTTTCATAGCCACTTCGGCCGCCCTATGGAGTTCAACCAATTGCTTCAATTGGTCACTCAGAGGTATCGTGTGTTCGGCTCCAGCATACTGGGACCAGAACAGCTTCTCGGTTGAGCTCCCCTCTTCGGCATGGTAGAACTCCGCGGCATCCAATATGCTGCGTGGCAGATCTGCGAATGCCCCTGGAGAGCTCCGAATTCGGGTAAGTAAAAGAAATGTCTCCTCCATATGTTTGCTTTGCATAAAGAATGTCTTACCCACCGCTATCTTCTTGGCCGCCTGGATTTCCTGCTGGGCCTTTTCGGCTTCGGCCTTGGCGTCTTTCATGCTCAAAAGGGCCTTCACAAGTTCAGACTCCTTCGTCTTGAAGTCACACTCCAAGGACTCGAACTTCTTGCCGAGCTCCTGGAGCTCTTGCTGTACCTCGCCCACCCTAGCATTTTGCTTTTCACACTCAATGCGCTTCATGGCCGCCTTGTTTTCGGCCTCGGATAGTGCTTTCTTTAGGGACGCCACTTCGGTCGTGGCTCCTATTACAAAATCATGACGCCTTTTTGTTAGCGTCACCAATTTTTTCTATCCTTTGTGATATGTGAACGGGGTATCACTCACCTTTATTCTCTTCGAGCTGCCTCTTCATGAGGCGGAGCTCCCCTTCGGCCTGCTCCAGGTCCCATTTAAGTCCGGTGACCTCTGCAGTGCAGGCAGCTGCGGCAAGCAGCACCGCCTGCTTATTCACATAGACACCTACTATTAAACTCCTGTGGATTAAAATTGACCCTCCGTTTGGCTTTTCTTTCCGAACACCAAACAGAGTATCAGGGGCTACTGTCTATCAGGTGATAATTTCACACACTTTTGATTACTTACCTCAAAGCCTGTCAGGAGGCTGGTGCAGGCTTCAGTCAATCCGCTCTTGGCGGACCGAACCTTCTGAATCACCGCACTCATAAGAGTACGGTGCTCTTCATCCATGGAAGCGCCGCGAAGCACTTCCAGCAGACTATCCGGCGCCTCTGGCGCAACGGAAGTCATCGGCACGGCCGGCCCACCCTCCTTAGCGAGGGGCTGCCCACCCGAATCCGGAACCCTTGGAGGTTCCGGTACAGTGTCCGGCTGAGAGCCCAACTTGCTGCGGCTCTCGTCGGCATAATCCGAGGGGATTTTACGCCCTGTGTGCCGAGCGTCTGGAATTTCGCCTTGGGGCATCTCCAGAGTCGCCTCCCCCTGCTCTGGGAGCCTTTGGGACAACACCTCCGTGTCATCCGTAGGACGAGGGGAAGTGGCCGTTGGGAGCGAATTCATCGCCGAATCGCTCAAAGACCCACCCGAAGAGGATACCTCGGGATGGGCCCTGGCCGGACTGCATATGCGTGTTCGGTGTTATAATAGACTATGAAGCGAAGTCATACTAAAGTACAACAAAGTGCAGATACTTACGATCTTACTAGGGGCTTCCCCCTGGGCAGCCACTCCTCCTCGTTGTAGGCGGTCGTGGTGGAGTAATCCGGAAGGGACGCCTTTCCCTTCTTGGGCGTCCTAGCCTCCCCCTCCGGGGCGGCTTTCCTTTTCTTCTCATCCTCAGTGCGGGGAGGCGGAGTTTCCTCGTGTTCCCCCCACCTCCGCGGGAGGAATCTGCCTTGTCGTCTTCGGACGACGAGTTTATGACGACCTTGCGCCGGGGACCCTTCCTGGTCCCCTAGGCCGCCTTCTTAGGCCCTTTGGCCTCCCTGGATGGGGCGGCCCTCTCCTTTTCCTCTTCCCCTTTGTGGGAGGAGTGTGCCTCGTCGTCTTTGGACGAGGCGTCCGGTACGACCTTACGCCGGAGGCCCTTCCTGGTCCCCGGGGCCTTCTTTTCCGGCGCCTTGTAGGGCGCCGGGACTAGCATCTCCGTCAGGAGAGCGGTCGCTGGACCTTCTGGCAGTGGATCCGAACAGTCGATCCGCTCCGCCGTCACCACGTACTCCTGATTAAGTACACACGATGACTTAAAATCCTCCCATGAGTATGCTAGGAAAACTACATCTGGTGATGGTTAGAAAACTCACCGGATAGGGGAGCCGCGTGGCGCGAAGTCCGCGGTCCTCGGATGTGGGAGGAGGTATTTCGGAGGTCCATGCATCCTTGTGTGTCGTGCCGTAGAGCTCTTGAAGTGTCTGGTGTTCGGCCGGGACAAACTCCCACAGATTAAATGCCCGTCTTTGGCACGGAAGAATTCGGCGGACGAGCATGACTTGGACCATGTTGACAAGCTTGATTTTCTAGTCAATCATATTCTTGATGCAGTTCTGAAGTCCAGTCAGCTCCGCAGGTTCACCCCAGGCCAGGCCCTTCTTTTCCCAGGAGGTGAGCCGCATGGGAATTCCGGATCGGAATTCGGGGGGCCGCTGCCCAGTTGGCGTCGCGTGGCTTGGTGATGTAGAACCACCCCGATTGCCACCATTTCATGGTCTCCACTAAGGAGCCGTCAAGCCAGGTGACGTTGGGCATCCTGCCCACCATGGCGCCTCCGCACTTCGCTTGCTGGCCGCTCACGATCTTCGGATTCACGCAGAAGATTTGCAGCCACAAGCCGAAGTGGGGCTTGATGCGGAGGAAGGCCTCGCACACGATGATGAATGCCGAGATGTTGAGGACGAAATTTGGGGCTAGATCATGGAAGTCCAGCCCATAGTAAAACATGAGCCTGCAGACAAACGGATGAAGTGGAAATCCCAGTCCACGGACGAAGTGGGTGTCGGTGTCAAAACCAGCGGATCTCGGGTAGGGGGTCCCGATCTGTGCGTCAAGGCTGATAGTAACAGGAAGCGAGGGACACAGATGTTTACCCAGGTTCGGGCCCTCTCAATGGAGGTAAAACCCTACTTCCTGCTTGATTAATTTTGATGATATGGGTAGTACAAGAGTAGATCTACCACGAGATCGTGGAGGCTAAACCCTAAGAGCTAGCCTATGATGGTATGATTGTAATTGTGATTGGCCTTCTAAGGACCAACCTCTCCGGTTTATATAGACACCGGAGAGGGCTATGGTTTACATGGAGTCGGTTACAAGAAAGGAAACACAATATCCGGATCGCCAAGCTTGCCTTCCACGCAAAGGAGAGTCCCATCCGGACACGGGCCGAAGTCTTGAGTCTTGTATCTTCACGTTTCAATAGTCCAGACGTTGTACACAGTCCGGCTGTCTGGATACCCCCTAATCCAGGACTCCCTCAGTAGCCCCTGAACCAGGCTTCAATGACGATGAGTCCGGCGCGCAATATTGTCCTTGGCATTGCAAGGCGGGTTCCATCTTCGAATACTCCAAAGTACCTGTTACGACAAATAGTGTTCGGCCTCCAATCAATGTTGTGCTCCTCGGCTTCAGTGCCTCAGTAATGACCATCTCCACGTGTCGAGCGAATGCGAGGAGTCCCGGAATTTTTGCATTTTCCACCCTCGATCCTCCGGGCTAACCGTCTATTTGAAGGGACGGGGATTCTCAGATCCAAACCTCACTCTCCCTCCCAGAGCTAGCATCCAACAGAGCGCTCCGCGAAAAACCATTCCAACATGGCCGACCGTCGCAGCTCTTCCGCTCTCCCTTCTCGTTCCAAGTCAGGGGATTGGGGAGAGTGCTCAGTTCCTCATAGCTGTTTGATACAGGTACAAACCCAAGGGTTTCTCCCACCGGCGTTCATGGCCCCCGTCCGAGCTGGAATAGCCACTTATGACAGAGGGGAACAAGCTGAGGGATCTCCTAACCCATCTCCGGAGGAACGTATATGCCTCATCTCGCATCCATTGAGGGGCGTCGGGTTTCCTATCCACCCATTTCTTCACGGGCTCCTGGAGTTCTACAGCCTCCAGTTACACAATCTTACCCCTGCCTCTATTCTGCACATAGCGGGGTATATCGCCCTTTGCGAGCTGTTTTTAGGCTGTGAACCACCCTCTGGATTATGGAGGAAGCTGTGCTGCCTTGTCCCCCGCACCCAGGGAGAGTCCCTATGTCAAGTGGGCGGGGCCGAAGTATGGCGCATCACCGAGACCGGATACCTGTCCGGCACTCCTGAGAAGGCACCAGAAAACTGGCCTTCAGAGTAGTTCTATATAGACGATGTTCCCCTTCCGGATCCAGTCCAGACAGGTCTCCCCAAGTTCAGCAACGCCCCACCGAGGGCACGCCTAAGCTGGCGCCCCCGGGGCCCTCAAGAAGAGGACACAAGGGAAATATACCTCCTGATGAACAGGATAAAGTTAATGGCCAAATTCGGACTGACGATAGTTGAGGTCATGGCGATATGCATAAGGCGGGGAGTGCAATCGCTCCAATATCGGGGGAAGCCCATGTGGCATTTCAACGGGGAAGACGACGCCACCCGTTGCGGCCGTAAGGGTCCGGACTTCGCTGCCGCTTTGGCAAGGATATTGTCCGATTTGTACAAAGGGGAAGAGGAGGAATTCCTTCGCATTAAAATGCGGGACGGATTCTCCATGTATAACCCCCCCAGAGTGGGTATGTTGCCATCCTTTTCCCTGCTTCACTTACTTTAGCGTCCATCTGCTAAGATTTACTTGCATCAATGCTTCCGAGCAGGAAATGAGGAGGGCCGTAGAAGGAATCTTCAGCCCCTCCCCGCAACTAGAGGACCCCGGAAGGGCCCTAGATCCGAGACTCAAAGAAGATCCAGATATCACTGTGGAGCTTGTCAACGGGGTATTCTATCAAGCGAGCTGGGATGGCGCCCTAGTGGCCATTACAGCCGACTACCCTGGACTGCACCCCCGAGACTTGGAATAGTTGGGACAACTGTTTGAAGGATCAATACATGCACAGGTCCTTGTGGACAAGAATGAACAATTGGCTCGGGAGCTGGAGGCATGCAAGGCCCAGCTGACTGATGCGGTAGCCAAGTTAGAGGGATCCTGGAAGGCCCCCTCTGGTAATATTTGTCTCCATTATACGCAGATGTACCGGTTAGTAAATGGCTGGTGCGGTTAGTCTAACAGAAAATTCTGCCGACAATCCCGGGGTGAATCCGGAAGGCGTAATGGGTGACGACTCGCATCTCCAATGGTAGCTAAAGGCTGGAGAGCGCATCCTTACACAGGTGACGCAAGAGAAGAGCAAGCTACAAGATGCCAATATTCTCCTGGACGTGGAACTAAAGGACATCCGCACTCGACTGGCGGACTCCGTGAAGGAGAACAAAAGGCTTCGATGCGGCATTTATGGTAAGAGCTCAAGCGAACTATGTGATACTTCGGCGAGGAAGTTTTTTGAATTTTTTTTGCTTGCAGGAATGTTAAAGGGTCGCCCTGAAGAGGAGATGCCCTCATCTGTAGTTGATTTGTTGCAAGAACTTTTGCAGTTACACGAGCGTGCTCGGCAGGTGATGCACGACTTTGCTCAGGCCTTGTGGCCATCAAGCCTCCTGCCGAATGGCATGGGGGAGCTTGCGGTCCTGCTTCAAGGAGCCCGGGGGTGCTTCCGTCTATGGAAGATATCAGCATGCCGGCAAGGATCAAGAGAAGCTTGGGCAATGGTGAAGACGCGCTACACCAAGCTGGACCCGAACCATATGGCCGAAGTAGGACCGGCGGGGCCCGATGGGCAAGAAATTCCCATGAGTCTGGTATATGACCAGGTAGCGTTAGCCGCTAAGTATTCTCAATAGGAACGGGCTTTTGCGACATCGCGCTCCTCCTCCAGGGCATCCAAGTTATCCTGCCGATCTAACTCGGCTTCCTTCTCTTCGTACATGCGTACGCGTGACGAATCATGTATTGTGTCGCAGGGTAGTACTACTTCCGCACCGTACACCATGAAAAATGGTGTATATCCGGTGGTGCGATTCGGTGTGGTCCGCAGCCCCCAGAGTACGGAGTCGAGCTCCTCTACCCAGTGCGTATCCGATTCTGTTAAAGATCACACTAGTCCGGGTTTGATGCCACTCATGACGAGACCGTTTGCCCGTTCGACCTGGCCGTTTGTTTGGGGGTGGTAGACGGAAGCGTAGTCGAGCTTAATGCCCATTTTGCCGCACCAAGTTTTCACTTCTTCGGCTGTGAAATTTGAGCCATTATCAGTGATGATGATGTGGGGGACACCTTATCGGTGTACGACCCCGGATATGAAGTCTATAACAGGTCCAGATTCGGCCGTTTTAACTGGTTTGGCTTCTATCCATTTGGTGAACTTGTCCACCATGACCAATAAGTATTTTTTCTTATGGCTTCCCCCTTTAAGGGGCCCGACCATATCCAGCCCCCAGACCGCAAAGGGCCAAGTTATGGGGATTGTTTGGAGAGCGGTAGGGGGCATATGGCTCTGATTGGCGAAGAGCTGGCAACCGACGCAATGTTGGACAAGGTCCTGTGCGTCTGCTCGGGCCGTTGGCCAATAGAAGCCTGTACGAAAGGCCTTGCTGACTAGTGCTCGAGCCGCGACATGGTGTCCGCCCAGTCCGGCAAGGATTTCAGCCAATAGTTGCCGCCCTTCCTCTTCGGAGATGCACCTTTGGAGCACTCCGGTCGCGGTTTTCTTATAGAGTTCCCCTTCGTGGACCTTGTAAGCTTTAGAGCGCCAGACTATGCAGCATGCTTCGTTTTGGTCTTTGGGGAGCTCCTGCCTATTTAGGTAGGCCAAGAAAGTCTCGGTCCACGGGGCAATTACGGCCATGATTTCGTGGGCCGAAGATGCTATTTCGGTGGCGGAGCCTCCGATTGTGTCTGATGGTTCGGAATCTGGGGGTGTGTTCGGGTCCGTGCTGGTATCGCTGGACTCCCCTTACCATACTACGGATGGCTTGAACAACCTTTCCAGGAATATGTTAGGTGGGACAGGGTCGTGTTTGGCGATGATGCGGGCAAGGACGTCCGCCGCTTGATTGTTTTCTCGAGCCACATGGTGGAATTCGAGCCCCTCGAACCGAGCTGACATTTTGAGGACGGCATTACGGTAGGCCGCCATTTTTGGATCCTTGGCATCGAAGTCTCTATTTATTTGTGATATTGCAAGGTTCGAATCCCCGCGCACTTCCAGGCGTTGGATGCCCATAGAGACCGCCATCCGAAGACCATGCAACAAAGCCTCATATTCGGATGCATTGTTGGAGTCTGTGTAAAGTATTTGGAGGACATACTGGACCGTGTCTCCGGTGGGAGACGTCAGGACTACACCTGCTCCCAATCCGGCCAGCATTTTAGAGCCATCGAAGTGCATGATCCAATTGGAGTATGCGCCGTACTCTTTAGGGAGTTTGGCTTCCATCCATTCGGTGACAAAGTCGGCGAGTACTTGCGACTTGATGGCCCGCCGTGGTTTGTACATTATGTCAAACGGAAGGAGCTCAATGGCCCATTTCGGAATCCGGCCCGTAGCATCGCGGTTGTTTATTATGTCATTGAGTGGTACTTTGGAGGCTACTGTGATCGAACACTCTTGAAAGTAGTGTCGCAGCTTCCGGGATGCCATGAAGACTGCATATGCTATTTTTTGATAGTGTGGGTATCGGGATTTGCATGGGGTGAGGACTGTGGATACGTAATAAACCGGCTTTTGGAAAGGGAATTTGTATCCGTCAACCTCTCGTTCGACGACGAGTACTGCGCTTACAACTTGATGTGTTGCCGCTATGTACAATAGCATAGGCTCGCCGATGTTCGGCGCTGTTAGGACTGGATTACTGGCCAATAAGGTCTTTATTTCGCCGAGTCCGGCCGTGGCTGCATCCGTCCATACGAAGTGTTTGGTGCGCCCAAGGAGGCGGTAAAGAGGCAATGCCTTTTCCCCTAGCCTGGAGATAAAGCGACTCAAAGCGGCCACGCATCCAGCTAGCTTCTGGATGTGCTTGAGGTCTGTTGGTATAGCCAACTGAGACAGAGCTCGGATTTTTGCCGGATTCGCTTCGATTCCTCTATTGGAAACAATGAAGCTCAGCCAATTCCCCGATGGGACGCCGAAGACGCATTTTTCGGATTCAACTTAATGTCGTATGTCCGGAGGTTATCGAATGTGAGCCTCAAGTCATCTATCAGAGTTTCGACATGTCTAGTTTTTATGACCACGTCGTCCACATATGCTTCCACTGTTTTGCCGATTTGCTTTTCCAGGCATGTTTGAATCATGCATTGATAGGTTGCACCGGCATTCTTGAGCCCGAAGGGCATAGTGTTGAAGCAAAAAGGGCCATATGGCGTTATAAAAGTTGTTGCAGCTTGGTCAGACTCTGCCATCTTTATTTGATGGTATCCAGAGTATGCATCGAGAAAACACAGCGAGTCATGTCCAGCTGTGGCATCGATGATATGATCGATGCGAGGGAGGGGAAAGGGATCCTTGGGGCAAGCCTTATTGAGGTCTTTGAAGTCAACACATAGGCACCAGGATTTGTCCTTCTTTGGTACCATCACCAAATTTGCCAGCCAATCCGGATGTTTAATGTCTCTGATGAATCCGGCCTCGAGTAGCTTGGCTAACTCTTCCTCCATTGCCTGTCGTTTAGGCTCTGAGAATCGCCTTAGGGTCTGCTTGACTGGTTTGTATCCTTTTAGGATATTGAGGCTGTGTTCGGCCAATCTGCGTGGGATGCCTGGCATGTCCAATGGGTGCCAGGTGAAAATGTCCCAATTCTTGCGTAAGAAATCTCGTAGTGCGGCGTCCATCGCGGGGCTCAGATGTGTCCCGATGGAAGCTGTCTTCATGGGATCCGTTGGATGGACCTGGAATTTGACTATCTCGTCTGCAGGTTTAAATGAGGTGGACTTGGGTCGCTTGTCTAGTATCACGTCGTTCCTGTCCACGGTGGCCCGCAGTGTTGTTAACTCTTCGGCTGCTAGGGCTTCAGATAATGCTTCCAAGGCTAGTGCTGCGGTTTTATTTTCGGCGCGAAGCGCAACGTCCAGATCACTGGCTAGAGTGATGATTCCATTGGGTCCGGGCATTTTAAGCTTCATGTACCCATAATGTGGTACAGCTTGAAAGCTTGTAAACACGTCCCGCCCTAGAAGGGCATGGTATCCGTTGCTAAAAGGAGCCACCTACAATGTTATTTCTTCGGACCTATAATTCTCCGGGGTGCCGAATACCACATCGAGTGTGATTTTTCCCGCACACCGTGCTTCCCGAGTAAGGATAATTCCCCTGAAGGTCGTGTCGCTTTGTTCAATGCAGCTTTTATCAATCTCCATCCGTCTAAGTGTTTCTTCATAAATCAGATTTAATCCGCTTCCGCCGTCCATGAGTACTTTAGTGAGCTGAAAGCCATCTACGATCGGGCTAAGAACCAGAGCGGCTGGTGCCCGGACAGTCTGGAATCGAGGTTCATCACTGGCATTAAAAGTTATAGCAGTGTCGTTCTAGGGGTTTATTTTTGCCACATGGTAAATTTCAGCGGAGCTTCAACGAGCTCGCTTGCGCCTATTGTTCGAGGCAAAAGTCTCGAAGACTGTTAGTACCGTATCGTGTTCGCTGGCAGGATGTTGTTCCGCTTTATGGCCCACAAGAAGATCCTCACCACTTTTTGCCACCTGCCGGAGTATCCTACATGCCCTAAGGCTATGAGTAGGTGTTGTATCCAGAGTACTGTGGATCTTACATGGCCCGTCGAGCCATTCTTCCAATACGGATCCCCGCCCTGCGGTGGGCTTTGGTTTCTTGGGGATTGGGTCGGACGACTTACGAGAGTTCATCCGTTTAGTTCGGACAAAGGTCTGGGTGAGAGCAGTACTATCCCAAAAGTCTGTTTTGGTCTTTCAAGCGCTCTCCATTGCACAGTACTTCTGTACTATGATTGCCAAGTCCGCGAAGCGTACTATGTCACGGCGACTTATAGCATTGAGGAGTCCTTTGTCCATGCAGTTTTTGCAGAAAAGTGAGGCCATGTTCTCCTCACGGCAATCCCTGACCTTGTTAAGCACATGAGGAATCTGGCCCAGTAGTGATGTATGGTTTCCTGGGGCTCTTGCCTGATGCGGGAGAGACAGTTTAAGTCCAGGTAGGTGCTATTAGCAGAATCCGGATTTTGATCCGATTTAACGGCCAAGAGTGCGGGCGGTTCCGAGCTTAACAGCTCAGAATCCAGAGTGCTGCCCAATTTCTTCGGCCCAATGCGCGATTCTATGTCCAGGACCTGGGTCAAGTTTTCCTTTGAGCAGGTCTTCGGCTCAAGGAGTTCGGTGATCCAAACATAATTTGTCCTCAATGTTGAGGGTCAATCCGCGTGTGGTTCCTCCACTATCACTATCTCGTGGGTGGCCGGTGGGGACCTGATGTCCCTTCGGCCGGGTTTAAGCCCAATCCGGTCATAGTCCGTAGCGACTCCCAGAGCGGTGATGCGATCCAAGAGTTCGTTAAGGGAGGAGAGCTCCATTGGATCCATCTGTTCGGCAAGTTCCGAACTGACGCGAAGGTTATGATTGATGACCCGAGAAGCCATCGTCGGCGCCACCGTCGATGGGGCGGCCATGATAAAGCCGCCAAGCCGGAGCGTCTAGCCTACAGCCAGATCCCCCTTCGAGGTAATGTCGTCCTTGATGATGGGATGAGCCATCGAGCCTTGCAGCAACGTCACAGAGGAACTCTCAATGAAAGCACCAATGTCGGTGTCAAAACCGGCGGATCTCGGGTAGGGGGTCCCGATCTGTGCGTCAAGGCTGATGGTAACAGGAAGCGAGGGACACAGATGCTTACCCAGGTTCGGGCCCTCTCGATGGAGGTAAAACCCTACTTCCTGCTTGATTAATATTGATGATATGGGTAGTACAAGAGTAGATCTACCACGAGATCGTGGAGGCTAAACCCTAAGAGCTAGCCTATGATGGTATGATTGTAATTGTGATCGGCCTTCTAAGGACCAACCTCTCCGGTTTATATAGACATCGGAGAGGGCTAGGGTTTACATGGAGTCGGTTACAAGAAAGGAAACACAATATCCGGATCGCCAAGCTTGCCTTCCACGCAAAGGAGAGTCCCATCCGGACACGGGCCGAAGTCTTGAGTCTTGTATCTTCACGCTTCAATAGTCCGGACATTGTACATAGTCCGGCTGTCTGGATACCCCCTAATCTAGGACTCCCTCAGTGGGCAAGGAACACAACCCTCTCATGGGGTCCCAGAGTCGGAATAATATGCCATGCATCCGGCAGCCGGTGCGCGATATCTACGACCAAGTATCCGGCCACCCGGAGCTTCATAATATGCTCCTCCTTGACGGTGGAGGCCACCCACTTGCCTCTTGCTCCGGACATGTTTGGTTGTGCGGAGAAGGCGTGAACTAGGGCGCTGGAGCTCGAGGGTGCAAGAATGGATAAACGGAGGAGGAAGAAGGCGTGGGTAAAAATGGGGAATCCTTATCCCTTTATAGAGGCAACGAAAACGGTGCGCCTCCCCACTTGCCCGTTGAAGATCGCTTATTTCCCAAGCGCCATGATTGATGGCGCGGTTGGGTTACCCATACCCGTATTGATGGGAATCTCGTGATAAGGGGACATGATCTCTGCTTTGACAAGACATGCCGAGGAAACCGCCTCGCAATATGCGTTGTGGCTAGTTGTGGGAAAATGGTTCGAATAATGACTCGACCATAGTGTCATGTCACGTTGTCTGAAGTTGTCAGCAGATTACATTTGTGGAATATCGTTCTCTCTATGGTGGTATGTGAAGATCATCTTGCAGATCCGGACACAATTTAAGAGTTCGATAATTACTTTGGAGTATTCGGAGATGGAACCCACCTTGCAATGCCGAAGACAATCTACGCGCCGGACTCACCATCATTGAAGCCTGGTTCAGGGGCTACCGAGGGAGTCCTGGACTAGGGGGTATCCCGACAGCCGGACTACATACTTTGGCTGGACTAATGGACGTGAAGATACAAGACTCAAGACTTCGTCCCGTGTCCGGATGGGACTCTCCTTTGCGTGGAAGACAAGCTTGGCGATCTGGATATTAGATTTCCTTCTTTGTAACCGACTCTGTGTAAACCCTAGCCCCCTCCGGTGTCTATATAAACCAGAGGGTTTGTTCCATATAGGGACAATCATAATCATCATAGGCTAGCTTCTAGGGTTTAGCCTCTACGATCTCGTGGTAGATCAACTCTTGTAATACTCATATCATCAAGATCAATCAAGCAGGAAGTAGGGTTTTACCTCCATCGAGAGTGCCCGAACCTAGGTAAAACATCGTGTCCCTTGCCTCCTGTTACCATTAGACTTAGACGCACAGATCGGGACCCCCTACCCGAGATCCGCCGGTTTTGACAGCGACACTTACGACCATACAAAGATTCATATGGTGACATCCTTAAACTGGTCTGGAACCCATTGTTATACGAGAATTCGGCGTACGGCAAGCAATATTCCCATTGTGGCCCTTGGGCCAAAACACAGGCTCGGAGCATATCTTCGAGTATTTGATTTACTCTTTCTGTCTGCCCATCCGTCTGAGGATGATAAGCGGTACTGTGTTTCAACTCTGTTCCGAGGGCCTGATGTAGACGGGACCAAAAAGTGGAGGTGAAAAGTGATCCTCGGTTAGAAGAGATGGTTTGGGGAACTCCGTGCAGACTGACAATTCTGGATACATACAGTCGTGCGAGCTCGTCTGCTCGGTATGAGGTTTTGATTGGGAGGAAGTGGGCCACCTTGGTTAATGTGTCTATGATGACCCAGATCGCATTATCGCCTCATCAGGTCTTAGATAGTCCTGTGATGAAATCCATACAGACATCGTCCCATTTCCATTGTGATACTAGTAGTGGTTGGAGAAGTCTGGCTGCTTTATGATGTTCTACCTTTACTTTGTTGCATATGTCGCAATAGGCTATGAAATAAGCAATGTCTTTCTTCATTCCATCCCACCAGAATATTTGTCGAAGGTCTTCATACATTTTTGTTCCTCTAGGGTGGATTGAATACGAGGATTCGTGGGCTTCTGACAAAATTTTCTGCTTCAGCTCAGCTTGATTAGGCACACAAATCCTTCCCGTGAATCGGAGGGTATCATACTGATCCTTCGAGAAATCAGAAAACTTGATGCGTTTCTACAGATCGGCATCGCCTGACTGGGCTTTGCGGATTTCTTCCTCAAGAGTAGGGGTAACCTTCAGAATATTGGCAAGGCCAGCCTCAACTATGACCAGGTTGAGCTGAGCTATCTCCTCTTTAAGTTCAGAAGGCAAAGATTCCAACATGACGTTTAAACTGACGGGTTTTCGACTGAGTGCATCGGCAACCACGTTGGCCTTACCCGGATGGTAATTTATTCCAAGGTCATAATCCTTAACCAACTCAAGCCATCTTCGTTGACGGAGATTTAAATGCGGCTGAGTGAATATATATTTGAGACTTTTGTGATCGGTAAAAATTTGGCACCTTTTTCCGATGAGGTAGTGTCTCCAAATTTTTAAAGCATGAACTACCGTGGCCAATTCCAAATCATGAGTGTGGTAATTTCCTTTGTGGGGCCGTAGCTGCCGTGAGGCATAAGCCACTACCTTGCCATCTTGCATAAGTATGCATCCTAGTCCTTGCCGGGAAGTGTCACAGTATACGTCAAAACTGCGGTAGATATTAGGAAGTGTTAATACTAGCGCAGTTGTCAAGCGTTTCTTCAACTCGGTGAAACTTTTCTTACAGTCCGAAGTCCATTCAAACTTCTTATCCTTTTTGGGAAGCTCCGTCATGGGTTTAGCAATCTTGGAGACCCCTTCAATGAAACAGCGGTAGTATCCGGCTAATCCAAGAAAACTCCGGATCTGAGATACGGTGGCAGGTGGCAACCAGACGAGCACATCTTTCACCTTGCTTGGGTCCACGGCTATACCTTCAGCGGATAGCACATGCCCGAGGAATTCAACTTGCTTGAGAGAAAACTCGCATTTACTGAATTTGGCGTATAACTGGTGCTCACGGAGTCATTGTAACACTACTCGGAGGTGTTCCTTATGCTCTTCTTCACTTCTTGAGTAAATAAGTATATCATCGATGAAGACGACCCCAAACTTATCGAGGAAATCCATGAATACTTTATTCATCATGTGCATGAAGAAAGCGGGGGCATTGGTGAGGTCGAAGGACATGACTGTATATTCATAGACACCGTAGCAAGTGGTGAATGCGGTCTAGGGAATATCCTCCTTTTTAATTTTGAGCTGATAGTATCCAATCCACAAATCAATCTTTGAGAATACCTTAGCTCCACTGAGCTGATCAAACAAATCATCAATTCTTGGCAGAGGGTATTTGTTTTTGATCGTGACATCATTCAACTGTCGGTAGTCCACACACATATGGAGGCTGCCATCTTTCTTGTCCACAAAAATAGCAGGTGATCCCCATGGTGAGGAACTGGGGCGGATATACCCTTTTTGGAGCATTTCATCAAGCTGTTTCTTTAGCTCCACTAATTCGGATGACGACATTCGATAATATTTCTTGTGTATTGGTGTGGTTCTGGGCACAAGTTCTATTGCAAACTCAAGCTCTCGATCAGGTGGCATGCCTGGCAGTTCTTCTGGGAATACATCAGAAAACTCACTGACCACCGAAATTAAGTCCATTTCAGTTATTGCTGTAAAGACCATTTCCTTGGAGGGTATGCTCCTATGAGCAATAAACTTTGTAGTTTGTCCATCTTGGCCGATCAAGTTAACTTCTCGGGTTGCACAATTTATGCATACTTGGTACTGAGTCAGCCAATTCATACCCAAGATAACATCCAATTTATCAGACTCAATAATTATCAAAGACGATGGAAAACGGATTCCGTTGATACTGACTTCCAGATTGCGGCAGACTAGATTGCTTCTGATAAGAGATCCCGGGGTTTGTAGCAGCATATTCTTGCCCAAAAGCGAACAAGGAAATTTGTTTTGGGCAACAAAACTCCGAGAAATAAAAGAGTGGGAAGCCCCAGAGTCTAATAAAATTACTACAGGTATGTTATTAACCGGGAACATACCAATGACGACTTCGGGATTTTCTTGGGCTTCGTCGGCGGAAATGTGATGAACGTATCCCGTGACGTCGTGCTGACTTGGACCTGCCTCCAAATAATGGACTTGTGGCTTGAACGTAACATTGGTCCGGTTGTTCTTGGGACACTGTTTAGCATAATGTCTGGTTTGTCCACAACTGTAACAGGAATTATTGCGCAGGTGATTCGCCAGAACTGGGTTGAGCACGTCATTCTTTACTTGGGTGGTGGCCTTGTTAACATTTTGTTGCCAGTTAGGCTGGTATGCCACCGGAGTTGGCTGCCAGGTATGAACCTTTTGCACTGGTTGCATTTCCTTTTTGGGATCAAACTTGCGCTTGTGATCGTTATGGGCTGACTTATTATCTGATACAAGCTTGTGTTCCCTTTCATCAATGAAAGCCTTGTTCACCAGGGTTTGGAAATCTAGGAAATCGAACACACTGAGAGCACAGTGAAGTTGCAGGATTAATCCACCAAGAAATCTGTCCATCTTCCTTTCTTCAGTGGCCACGTCATATTGAGAGTAACATGACAAGTGATTGAATTTCTGCAAATATTCCCCCACTGACTGACTTCCTTGGAGGAGCGCGAGAAATTCACGCTGCTTAGTCTTCATGATTCCCGCAGGGATGTGATATTTCCGGAATTGCTCCTTGAATCTTGACCAGGTAATTGCTTCATTATCAGTCCCTATGGCCTTTTCATTTTCCCACCATATGGCAGCAGCGCCTTCCAGATAATGTGTTACAAATGGAACCTTATCCTCTTCATCAGTTCGAGCAACCTCAAGCTTCTTTTCCATAGTTCTCAGCCAATCATCTGCATTCAAGGGATCAATGGCCTAACTGAAACTGGGAAGCTTAGTCCTTTGAAAATCAGATAACTTGGAGTGAGGGACGGGCTGATTTCCATTCTGTCCAACCATTGCTTGAATACTTCTGAATATTTCCATCATATCATTATTTCATCGTTCCTCGAACATACTCATAATTTGCTCGGTGGGGGGAGGATTTGGCGGTGGAGGCGGTGGTGGAACGTACGGGTCGGGTGATTGTCCTGCCTATCGTGCGGAACGCCGAACAGGAGAACACTCGTGAATGTTGCTACTGCAGCCTCCCCGCGTCATCCTAATATGATTTTTCGCAAGTCAACGCAACCGAGATGAGAAACATTCAATATAAACTGGGGAGAAGCCAGCAACAAAATCCAAGTGAAACCGAAAAGGCGAAGAAAATACGGCGAATAAAATAAAGTCCAACATAATTATACATAGACTCATACATGAAAGATAACAACATGCCAGGTACAACTACCCTCATACATGAAATGAAACATCATGGCTCGTACGACTACATCCATACTCCATCCCGACGACTAAGAATACTCGAAAGCTCTACTACTCTGCTGGTGCTGCGGGGTCCTCTCGTGAAGCGAACTCGGATCCAGAACTAACGGGGTTAACAGAGACCTCCGGGTTAAAAGTGACACGACGACGCTGCCTCGAGGGCTCTCCCTCTGGGACAGGTGGAGGGTGGATCATCGGGGCTACAGGAGTGGCGAGGAGTGAACCCCACTCAGCAGGAGCACTAAGTGGACTCGCAGTTTCGGTGCCCGAGCTACTCGGAGGAGTAACCGGAGAAACATGAGACCTAGAACTGGCAGGAATGTAGGGAGTAAATCCTACAGATGGAGAAGCAGTGGCTGAGCGAGCAGAGACTAAAGTAGAAGCTAAAGCAGAACCACTACTAGGGAAAAGCCTATACACAGAATCTTACCAGCAGCACTCCTCAAAATACCACGCTACTGCTATTTAGCAGCAGCGCGTGTTATCAAAACGCGCTGCTGACAGGAAAATAGCAGTAGCGCGTCCACCATAAACCGCACTACTGCTATAACTGCCATGACCTCGCCCCCTCGCTAGTTATAGCAGTAGCGCACTATACTAAACAGCGCTACTCCTATAGAAGTTAGCAGCAGCGCGCTTCTAGGAAAACCGCTACTGCTAAGATCAGCCCACAAGTTTAGTCCCACCTCGCTCCGTGAACAGGGTGTTTACCACCTTAAATATGTTATTTCTGAAACTACCACAACCAGTTGGGCTTCACTAAACTCTATGTGTAAAATTTGTGGCTGCAATATGAGTCGCTACTGCTATTCAGATTAGCTGTAGCGTGTTTTGGCAAACACGCTACAACTATCCCTACCTTATCCCCACGCGCACGACCGGCCCTCACTCACACTCTCACTCTCGCCCCCGTGCCGATGACCGTCATCGTGCGTCGCCGCCGCCGCCGCCTTCGTCCGTCCACCGCCAAGGTACTCCCCTCCTTCCGTCCCTCCTCCCTCCTCCTCGCACATCCTCCCTCCGCCTGCGGCCGCCCCTCCCTCCTCCTCCGCCGCCCTCCTCCCTCCGCCTGCGGCCGCCCCTCCTCCCTCCTCCGCCGGCAGCCCTCCTCCCACCGCCCTCGACCTCGCCGCCCCTAGCTACCTCTCCGTCGCCCCCACCCCCTGCCACTAGTTAGTACTAGATTTAGTAGTTGTAAATGTTAGTTTAGGGTTCATAGCTAGTACTAGATGTTGCTTAGTTAGTACTAGATTTTTAGTAGTAGTAGATGTTAATTACTAGTAGTGATGGTACTAGTTAACTAGGGCAGTATGATTAATAGTAGTTGTAGTTGAACTACTTTAGTTGTAGTTGAACTAGTTTAGTAAGTAAATTAATAAACTAGTTGAACTAGTTGAACTACTTTATTTTTAGAAAGAACTAGTTTTTTTCTATTTATAGTAAGTTTATATTTAGTAAGAACTAGTTGAATTAATAAAACTAGTTGAACATGTCATATTTGTTGTTATTTTTTAGTTTAAGCAATTATTCGGGATGTGTTAGTGATAACTTATATGGTTTCAGGTGACCACCCTCGTCCCCGTCACCGACCCCCTCCGACATCCCCGCCGTCGTCCCAGTCACCGACCCCCTCCGACATCGAGGTGAGACCAGCCAAATATCCTTGTATATCTTGTGTTGTTGCTCAAATAGGATATGTGGTTGCCCAAGTGGCCGTTCATGTTCAGTTTACATCTCCGAGTGGCCTATGTTCTGCCGAAATGTTGATTAATTTCTGTTCTGGCAAATTTCAGGCGCTCGATATGTCCTTTTTTAGCAAAGGTCATGCCGAATTTTTTTCATGAATTCTGGCATGACTTGTGCTAGAATATGTACAAGTTTAATCTTTGAATTATGAACGTAGGAAATGTCGTACTCGGACGACGACAGTCTCCCGGGGGAGTGTAGCTGGTGCCACGACGATCGAGGTATGTGCGACATGTTCGTTCAGCTAGACGAAGATCGGCACTTCAGCATTAAGCTCGAGGAGACCTTCGATTGTGAAACGGTACGCAACAACGACAATTGTTTTTTTCGTAATTAAGCATGACTTCAACTATCTCAATGTCTAATTTTCATATTTTACAATTTGACTAGCTTATCCCATGCCATGCAAGATGCTATGTCTTGGAGAGGATGGGTTTTGAAGACCATGAAAATTTCGAAACAAAGAAAATACACCTAAGGACCCATCATGATATGGATTTTGAAGTAAATCTGTGCAATGCTCAGAGCGTAACCCATTTTGGTTGCCAAAATTGGGAAGCACTTTGCAAAATGTATGGTTTTTATGAGGGTATGATTGTCACCATGGATCTTGGTGATCCTGACATCGAGCAAGACAATACGGACATTTGGGTCCTTGTTGATACACTTCCGATTGTACCGCTATGTGAGTTTCTCAAACATAGTTATTAACTAATTTATATTGTTTATTTCAAAATAGTTGATAGCTTATTTCCATTGACAGCTTATTTTGATTCTTCAAAGACTGTGTGGAAGATGGTAGATAAAACCCACTACACCGATGGCACCGAATTAACGTATAAGGAGAAAAATCATCTGATCGCATTTTGTACTCTTCTTGAGAATTACAATAACTATTATCGAACTCCTCCAAATTATGGTGAATACGTGCCACTAGTGCATGTGTTGAACCACGGTAACTTCTCTGGAGATACCCTGGTAAGATTTTTTTACTATTACGACATCCGTGCATCTTTTGCATACTTCTAAAACTAGTACATCATTGCTAACTACGAAGTTATTATTATGTTTTTCAACAGAAAGTCCCAATAGATTGTGTGCCTCATCTGATGTCTCTGCATGGTCGCCTCTCAGTTCTGAACATACTGCCAGGTAAATCTATGGAGCTCACCTGTGCATATCATATTTCTAAAACCCATGAACACATGTTCATCAAAGAATGGAAGAAATGTATCGACATTCGCAAGGAGGTTCTTGGAAGTAACATTCAGCAAAAGGCAAGAATTGGAGACATGCTAATCTCCATTCTCCATAATGGAGAGTCAGGGGCTATCTTGTTTTTTGCTATTTTACCTTAGAAAATGTAGTAGGTCTTAATCTAATGTAATAGGCCCTATGAGGTACAATATGTTTATTATGTGGTAACGTATTAGAGTTGATAATGAGGAGTACTTGTGATTACGACTAGTGACCAATTTTCTATGTGATGTCATTGATGAAAATGATGATCTTGAGGAGGTGTTATATGATAATGATGTATTATGATGATAAGTTGTTAATGATAATGATGATGATGATGATATTATTATATCATTGGGTGAAAGAACCGCGGATTAGTTTCAAGTGGATGGACATCCACTTGAAACTAGTCCACGGTTCTTTCACCCCGTGATGTAATAACTCATTATGATGTAAAAACAATCTAAATTCCTGTTGTATGAAAACTTGTGTAAAGGTGTATGAATACAACATGAAATAAAAAAGAAATAAAATACTAAATAATAGTAGTAGCGCGGGAAAGGAGAAGCGCTACTACTAATTACCAGTAGCGCTGTTCTGAAGAAGCGCTACTATTAAGTCAATTTAGCAGTAGCGTGGATCTAGGCGCGCTATTGCTAAGCATTAGCTGTAGCGCCTTATCAGTAGCACTCCTGCCCGCGCTACTGATAGGCCTAAAACCCGCGCTGCTGCTAGGCTTTTCCCTAGTAGTGTACATGCACGACTCAGCTCACGAGCCAACTCGTAGATCAGAAGATAGCTAGAAGTGATGTAGCGAGAAAGGTGGCTAGCTACACTATCAGACTCCGGATCAATGACAGGGAAACGAACACGACCATTATCGTGGAGAGAAGGACAGTAATGGAAACCTGGGTGGTTCTGCATCCGGACCTCGTTGTAGCGGAGCTCAACAAGTACCTCGAATGCAGCAAACTGGACAGCCTGAGAAGTGGTAGAAGCATAGCCGCTACGAGAGGTACGAGTGTAAGAGCTGGAATCGAAACTGGCACGCAGAGTAACCACGGCGTGATACTCATACACGGAGTCAGCTAGGCGCTCCTGGTACACACGATAGGCTGGATCGTCTCCATGAGGGTACAGCCGATGCCACACGTTACGAAGGAGATGCGGCGACGTGTACGGCATCAGCTGCAACTGGCACGGATACAGCACCGGAGCCATCTACACTCACAACCATTAGCAAGTTAGCATAAAAATAAAATCAGTGCTTGTAATGCAACAACTAGCTACAATTATTACCGGCACTCAGCTACAACTCATATCTAACGTCTAGTTAACTCGGATTAGTCTAGCGTGGCCTATAGTTAGCGTGGCTTTGATACCAAGCATTGTGGCACCCCGGCTCAGAGCGACCGGTTTACCTTGCATTGCTAGCCCAGAGACCTTGTCTTCTGGCAACACACAACAACATGGTACAGAAAAACAACCGCTTTATCCATGCTAGCGGAGCATAGTTTATATTAGAACAGTTAGCAAGGCCAAGCGGCACACACGGTGCGGCTGAACAATATGTACATTATTTAGTGAACATAAAGGGGCCTCGATCATGAAAACTACTCGGCAGCGGAACAACGTCGTAGCGGGACTCCATAGCACAAGGACACTGATGTGGACACGGTCTAGACTCGGACAACACTCCTTTCCAATGAGACTTTCCTGAAATCTGGCATGACATGCCAGGTCAATACATTGAATGTACTTGCAAGTTCACAATAAGCATAAACATAATGACAAACAATATCATGATATTTAACCATTTAAGCAACAATGCAACCATACATCCAATATGCTGTGACTATGTTCAACTGGTACTTGTTCCACAGACGTGCTTACCGGACGTGATCATTTCCAGACCACAAACATGATGATTTCTAAAACACACTTGTGATCCTTTCGGCGATCACCACCCGACCAATCCATGGCCTATGATCCTTACGGCGATCATAACCCGACCAACTCTTGGCCCGTGATCCTTACGGCGATCACTACCCGACCAACTCATGGCCAGACTCAACACGATGGCCTCACTGCCATCCTTAGTACAAACTTAGTGTGCATATTTTATTAAGTGTTGACCCATGGTGTGCCCTACTTTCGAGCGTGTCCATAACCGTGGACTCCGCTATCGATAGATTAAAAACACTTTGTAGAGGTTAGTACACTGTACCCACACTACGAAACCCATGGCCTCGCACTCCCATTCGGGTGGACCAACAGCGTTCCGACGAAACCATTTCATTGTCATGACACTCTCCCGGCCATTCCGACTCTAACCCCATCGGGCAAGTCCTGGGTGGTCCCGTGTCTACCTCAAGACACCTCAACCACCATCGTGGCCACGGTCCACTCTGGGATCCGGTACCAAAACTTAACTTAACAACAGGCTCACAAGGTTATGCTTGCCTACCAGGCCAGGGTACAACACGCCCATAACCTTCCCTAAATGGAGGCACCGACCAGAGGCACGACAATGAAACACATTAAGGCCGTCCCATACCGGAAAATGTGGTTGCACTGGGAAAGACTCGTTTCAGCGGCACCATGACCCGGTCAACAACACATTCAAGTTCAGTTATTAATCAGGTTCAACTTAATGTGAAAATAACCGGTGTCATAATGCCATACTATGCATCACTTAACATATGCATCACATAACCATGTAAACAACTAAATCAACCATGCTCCTATGGAGCCATCATCAACTCATGCAACTACTCTGGTTAAGATCACACCTCACTTATACCAGAATCATTTCTAGCAATCTCATCATTTTTCATCATGCAAAAATAATAATTAAGCTAATTATCAAACTCTATGACCATATCATTTATTCATCACTTGCAACTAAGTTCTCCTTAGCTTACCAACAAGATTCACTCCAAACATTCTGTAGTTCAAGTATTTTAACATGACAAGCATTTAACATAATATAATCATTATATAACTAATTTAAATGCATAAATATTTATAAGTTCAAGTAGGAAAATCACAAATATTGAAGTGGCACTATGAAAATGTTACTGTGGCTTGCCTTAGTGCTGATGAGGTTCACAAAGCTCCTGGTGATCCTCAAGACAAGCTGGCTCTTCTAAAAATATTCAAAACCACAAACAGAAAAGAAACCTTCTGAAAATTACCAGAAAATCTAGACAGCAAGGAAAAATCCCATATTTTGGGTGCTGTTAGATTTTTGGACACAGAACACAATGCAAAAAGAATCAATGCATTTGGACTTACAGATAAAAATTTATGGCCATTTGAAGTTTCCTGGAATTTAAATAAATTTGAAATAATTACAGGGGGGTGACGTCGAAAGCGTAAACACCCGGGGTGCCACCACTCATACCTCTTCACGCGCGTAATGAGTGGCTGACTAGCGGGCCCTGCTAGTCAGGCAGGAGGGAGGGGAGAGGGAAACAGAGGGAGGCGGCACTTCACCGGAGCACACGCCGGCGATGAGGCTTCTTGGAGTCAAACGAGAGGGAGGGATCAACGGAGAAGATGTTTGCACACCTGCCCGTACCCGTAGCGTAGCTAGCGGTGACCGGACAGCATCGGATTTGACCTCCCTAGCGGAGGCAGAGGGCGGAGGTTGCCGGAGATGAAGAAGACGGTGGCTTGGGGCGGCTCCAGGGGCTCCAGGAGGGGGGGTTGGCTTCACGGAGGAGAGGCGGGGTTGCCTTGGCTTGGGAGGGGCCGGAGCTGCGGGAATGATCCGAAGGGGATCACCGGCGAGCCTGGCTCTGGGACAGCAGCCCGCGGCCTGCCCAGCCAGGCTGCGGCTTCTACTGGCTCTAGGAGGGAGTGGGAGTGGCTGGGGGTGCTCCAAGAGGCTGTCGGTGGCTGCTTTTATAGGCTGGCGGCGAGGAGGGCATGTGCTCCGCCAGAGGACACCTGTCCATGGCGCTCGACGACGAATGGCGCCAGAGAGAGAGGGAGAAGACGATAGAGGTCACGCAGGAACTGTGCGCGGGCGCGGACGAGCACATGAGCGAGGGGGAAAGCGACGAACACAGTGCGCGCGCACTGTGTCGTTGGCCGGACCGTGCCCGTGCTCGATGCGGCGAGCTCCGGCATCGGCGAGTGGCAGGGGGGAGTTATGGAGGTGGATACGAGGATGGTGGCAAGGTGTGGCACGCTCTGGCCGGCTGGGCAGCAAGCACGCGCTCAACAGAGGCGTTGGCGACGCGCGGAGCGCGCGTATTGCATGCCAGCATGCTCGGACGAACGCGGTCACCGCGTGAACCGTGACACCAGGCCACCCTACGCACTAACAAAGATGTCTGGCATGTAATCCTTATAAACTGAGTTGTTACCACGGTTTGGTTAGGTTCCACGTGCAGTAGAAGTAAACTTGTGCTCCTGACAAGTTACTGGACAGTAACTTTGGAGAGTTACTATGGTCAAACCACTAGGATTCAAGGGCTGAGCTTTGGGGTTTTACTAACTCTTACTAAGGTAAATAGGCACAGGGAAAACCAACTACAATGGAGCTAGTAAAAAGGTAGTTGCTGTAGAAACTACCATTTCTGCCCAGAAGTGACTTTATTTTCTGTAGCCAAAATATTCCAAAGAGTGGTGAATTTTTTTTTCCAGAAAGGTGCCCTAGGTTCCAAAGAATAATTGGGATTTTTCTCAGGATTTTTGGGGCAAGAAAAATTAGGGTTGCTTTGGAGCTCAAAGGGTTAGCTAGGGTTTTGGAGGACAAAATGAATATTTTTCATTTAAGAAAAATATTCCAAACAATATTTTTGGGTTGGCCAGGGGTGAAATGATGGTTGTGAGGAGGAGAGGGAACACTTGGGTGAAAATCAAGGGGGTACCCAAGTGGTTAAGTCCAAATGAAATGATTCAAAATTCCAAATTCCAAACCAACTCAACTGAAAATCAAGCAAAGAAGAAGAGGGCAAAAACCAGGCTGTCACATGGGTCTTCTGACTTGAACTACAAGTCTCCTGGGTGTCTTCTGGTCCAAGAAAAATATCGTAAAGTTTTATTCTGTTTGGACTCCGTTTAGTATTCCTTTTCCGCGAAACTCAAAAACAAGAAAAAAAACAGAAACTGGCACTGTGCTCTAGGTTAATAGGTTAGTCCCAAAAATAATATAAAGCGGTATATTGATGCATATAAAACATCCAAAACAGATAATACAATAGCATGGAACAATAAAAATTACAGATACGTTGGAGATGTATCAAGCATCCCCAAGATTAATTCATGCTCGTCCTCGAGTAGGTAAATGATAAAAACAGAATTTTTGATGTGAAATGCTACATGACATATTTATCCATGTAGTTTTTTCATTGTGGCATGAATGTTCAATTCCATAAGATTCAAAACAAAAGTTTAATATTGACATAAAAACAATAATACTTCAAGCATACTAATAAAGTAATCATCTCTTCTCAAAATACTATGGCTAAAGGAAGTTATCCCTACAAAATCATATAGTCTGGCTATGCTCCATCTTCATCACCCAAAGTATTCAAATCATGCACAACCTGGGCATGTGTAAAAAGTTCAGATCAAAAGCATGGTTATGTGAAATATGGAAATTATCTTTCTGGGCGCAAAGTTTCTGTTTTTCAGCAAGATCAAATCAACTATCACCGTAAGCCATCCCAAAGGTATTATTTGGCACAAACACTAACTAAAACAAAAAAACACATCTAACCAGAGGCTAGATGAATTTTTATTGCAAAACAGCAAGGAAAATTTTTGGGTTGTCTCCCAACAAGCGCTTTTCTTTAAAGCCTTGTAGCTAGGCATTGAGATTTCAATGATGCTCACATGAAAGACAAGAATTGAAGCGCATGGAGAGCATGATGAAACATGTGACAAACACATCTAAGTCTAACATACTTCCTATGAATAGGCATTTTATAATCAAAGAAATTATCAAGGCAAGCAAAACTAGCATATGCAAGGAAGAAGAAAGAGACGATAGCAATCTCAACATGAAGAGAGGTAATTTAGTAACATGAAAATTTCTACAACCATATTTTCCTCTCTCATAATAATTAAATGTAGGATCATAAGCAAATTCAACAATATAGCTATCACATAATATATTCTCAACACGATCCACATGCATGCGGGGTTGACACTCTTCCAAAATAGTGGGATTAACATTAACTAAAGTCATGACCTCCCCAAACCCACTTTTATCAAAAATTTCATAAGATTGAACATTCTCCAAATATGTGGGATCTAAAGTTGACACTCTTCCAAACCCACTTTCAATATTATTGCAAACATTATTATCAATCTCATATTCATCATGGGGCTTAAATAAATTTTTAAGATCATAAGAAGAATCACCCCAATCATGATCATTGCAACAAGTAGTAGGCATAGAAATATTAGCATCCCCAAGCTTAGGGTTTTGCATATCATTAACACAATTAACATTAACAAAATTTATAATGATATCATTGCAATCATGCTTTTCATTGAAGGAACTATCAAGTGTGGGTGCAATAGCAATAATTTCATGTTTAACATAAGGAACTATAGCAAGTTCATCTCCATAAGAATAATTAATATTGGCATCATGGCCATAAGAATAGCAAACATCATGTTCATCAATACAAGATATCACAAACAAATCAACGGAATCATAATTATCTATAGATTCATGCATATCATTATTTTCTTCCAAAGCAACAGTCATTCTCTCAATAAATTATTTGACATAGGCATTGTGAGCATAGTTTTCATAGAAATATTTAAGTATGTCAAAATTTTAAGATTTTTAGAGGTTCAATCAAACAAGCAACTTCATAAGCACCCTTAAAAGCAACAAATTCTTCAATTTTTTTGATATCATAATAACTATAAACACCCTTTTCATAAGAATATAAGATTTCATTATCATTAAACTCAAGGAATGTGTTTTTTCGGTTCTTAGAGCAACAAGTAAAATCACAAAGTTCACAAAGATTCCAAGCATAACATAGCAAGCAATTTCTTTGATTCCATAAGAGTCTCCCTTTTTCAGACAAACGGTGATGCACAAAATGAGCATGCTCATCTAAAGATTTCCCATCAACTAAACTAGTTGGGGTTTCAACACGAGCATAAATGGATCAAAGATGATCCAAGTAGAAAACTTTAAGTGGGTCCGTAAAGTTAGTTTTTGATTTTCAATAAACATACAATTATACCAAGCAAACGAGCAAACAATCCAAGTAAGACATAAAGGCAAACGAAAATACAATGGAAGAAGGGCGAATAAAAAGGCAAATATTTTTGAAAATCGTGTTAGAAGTGGGGGAGAGGAAAACAAGAGGGAAATGGCGTATAATGTAATGCAGGAGATGAGAGTTTTATGATGGGTACTTGGTAGGCTTGATGTAGATCTTGACTTGGCGTAGATCTCCCCGGCAACGGCGCCAGAAATTCTTCCTCCTACTTCTTGAGCTTGTGTTGGTTTTTCCCTTGAAGAGGAAAGGGTGATGCACCACAGTAGAGATAAGTATTTCCCTCAGTTAAGAACCAATGTATCAATCAAATAGGAGAAGAATGTGCAAATCACCAATACCTGCACAAACAATCAAGCACTTGCACCCAACATGATAAAGGGGTTGTCAATCCCTTGACGGCCACTTGCAAAAGTGAGATTTGATAGAGATAGATAAATAGAACTAAACAAAAGATAAAATATTTATGGTTTTTTAGGTTTATAGATATGAAAATAACATATTGCAAAATAGTATATCGGAAACTAATATGATGGAAAATAGACCCAGGGGTCATAGGTTTCACTAGAGGCTTCTCCCATGAAGGCAAATAATACGGTGGGTGAACAAATTACCGTCGAGCAATTGATAGAAAAGCACAAAGTTATGACGATATCCAAGGCAATGATTATGCAATATAGGAATCACATCCGTGTCAAGTAGAACGAAACAATTCTGCATCTACTACTATTACTCCACACACCGACCGACTCCTGCCTGCATCTAGAGTATTAAGTTCATAAGAACAACGTAACACATTAAGTAAGATGACATGGTGTAGAGGAATTAACTCAAGCAATATGATGAAAACCCCATCTTTTTATCCTCGATGGCAACAATGCAATACGTGTCTCGCTACCCCTACTTTGTCACTGGGTGAAATCACGCAAGATTGAACCCAAAGCTAAGCACCTCGCCCATTGCAAGAAATGCCAATCTAGCTGGCCAAACCAAACTGATAATTCAAAGAGAAATACAAAGATACCAAATCATGCATATAAGAATTCAGAGGAGATTCAAATAATATTCATAGATAAGCTGATCATAAATCCACAATTCATCGGATCTCGACAAACACACGCCAAAAGAGTATTACATTGGATAGATCTCCAAGAACATCGAGGAGAACATGGTAGTGAGAATCAATGAGAGAGAAGAAGCCATCTAGCTACTAGCTATGGACCGGTAGGTGTGAAGTGGACTACTCACGCTTCATTGGAAGGGCAATAGAGTTGATGTAGATGCCCTCCATGATCGAATCCCCCTCCGACAAAATTCCGAAAAAGGCCCCAAGATGGGGTCTCATGGGAACAAAAGGTTGCAGCGGTGGAAAAGTGTTTTCGTGGATGCTTCTGAGGGCTTGGGAATATATGTGAATATACATGAGGAAGATCTAGGTCAGACGGTCACCGAGGGGCCCACAAGGTAGGGGGGCGCTCCCTATCCCCCTGGGCGTGCCCTGCACCCTTATCACTGCCTCATGGGTCTTCTGAGTTGAACTACAAGTCTCCTGGGTGTCTTCTGGTCCAGGAAAAATATCATAAAGTTTTATTTTGTTTGGACTCCGTTTAGTATTCCTTTTGCGTGAAACTCAAAAACAAGGAACAAACTGAAACTGACACTGTGCTCTAGGTTAATAGGTTAGTCCCAAAAATAATATAAAATAGCATATTAATGCATATAAAACATCGAAAACATATAATATAATAGCATGAAACAACAAAAAATTACAGATACATTGGAGACGTATCAAGCATCCCCAAGATTAATTCCTACTCGTCCTCGAGTAGGTAAATGATAAAAACAGAATTTTTGATGTGGAATGCTACCTGACATATTTATCTATGTAGTTTTCTTCATTGTGGCATGAATGTTCAGATCCATAAGATTCAAAACAAAAGTTTAATATTGACATAAAAACAATAATACTTCAAGCATACTAATAAAGCAATCATGTCTTCTCAAAATACTATGGCTAAAGGAAGCTATCCCTACAAAATCATATAGTCTAGCTATGCTCCATCTTCATCACACAAAGTATTCAAATCATGCACAACCCTGGTTTTAGCCAAGCAATTGTTTCATACTTTAGTATTCTCAAACCTTTTCAACTTACGTAATACATGAGCGTGAGCCATGGACATAGCACTATAGGTGGAATAGAATATGGTGGTTGCGGAGAAGACAAAAAGAAGGAGATAGTCTCACATCAACTAGGCGTATCAATGGGCTATGGAGATGCCCATCAATAGATATCAATGTGAGTGATTAGGGATTTCCATGCAACGGATGCACTAGAACTATAAGTTTATGAAAGGTCAAAAAGAAACTAAGTGGGTGTGCATCCAACTTGCTTGCTCATGAAGACCTAGGGCATTTGAGGAAGCCCATCGTTGGAATATACAAGCCAAGTTCTATAATGAAAAATTTCCACTAGTATATAGAAGTGATAAAATAGGAGACTCTCTATCATGAAGATCATGCTGCTACTTTGAAGCGCCATTGTGGAAAAAGGATAGTAACATTGCCCCTTCTCTCTTTTCTCATTTTTTTGAATGGCTTCTTTGGCCTCATTTTTTATTTGGCTTCTTTGGCCTCTTTTATTTTGATTTCCTCACATGGGATAATGCTCTAATAATGAAGATCATTAGACTTTTATTTACTTACAACTAAAAAATTACAACTCGATACTAGAACAAAATATGACTATATGAATGCCTCCGGTAGTGTGCCGGGATGTGCAATGACTCAAGAGTGACATGTATGAAAGAATTATGAACGGTGGATTTGCCACAAATACTATGTCAACTACATGATCATGCAAAGCAATATGACAATGATGAAGCGTGTCATAATAAACGGAACGGTGGAAAGTTGCTGTAACATCCCAAATTTTCAATTTGGAATGTTATACAAATAGATCATTATTGCATATCATATTTAATGCATTTTTCCTTGATCCTAGAAATTCTACGCAACTCAAGGACCCACGGAGAGAGTTGGGGATTTCGATATTTTCATATTTGAGTTTTCTCAAATTTTGAAAGTAGGATCATTTGATTTTATTTATTTTATCTTCAAGTATTTCAATTATATAAATATGAGAGAGGGAATAAAATGACTTTCCCAAAATAAAGAAATATTGAGGATTTAATAAAAAATCAAATAAGATTTTATTTTGGATTTTACTACTATTTTATTTGAATTTAGGAAAAATGCGTGTTTTTAAAAATTGCATTTAGGCCCCAAATAAATGTTCATCTAAACCGGCTTGATTTTAGAAGCCGGGGAAAATTTATTTCGGGATTTTTGGAGTCCGTTTAGTATTTCTTTTAATTGTTTTTCTGCGCGTAATGTTTTTTCTAAAAACAAATCCGAACCGACTACGGGCCGTAACCGGCCAGGACTCCGCCTGGCCGGGTCTTTATATAGCGCGCCCCGGGCCGACCCCAGCCCAAACCGCCGCCGCCGCCAGCCCAAGCCGCCGCCACCGCCCAAACCCTAACCCTAGCGCCGTCGTCGTCGCTGCTGTCGCCGTCGCCGCCGACCGCCGCCGCCACCGCCGGACCCCGCCGCCGCCGCCGCCGACCACCGCCGCCCTCGCCGGAGCCGGAGCCGCCGCCGACCCGCACCCCAAGGTTGACCTCGCCGCCGCCGTTTTTTTAGAAAAATCGTTTGGTTTTTCCATTGGTTTTTCTTCGGTTTTTTTAGTTTCGTTTTTTTATTAGATCATTTTTTTCGGATTAGGTTAATTAGCGAGCGTTCGCTCGTTCGTTCGTTGTAACGAACGCGTTCATCGTTTAGGTCCAGATAACGAATGTTCGTTCGTTAATCTGTTCATTGTTTTTCTTTTTCTCGGATTTATTCCGCAATTTTTCTGATTGCGATTTCTGATTCGATTTTCGTTTTAGTATAACTTTTCGCTCGTTTATCAGAATCAGGCGATTCAAGCGCCTAGAGTTTCGTCTCGAAACCCTCTTTTCGATAAATCTACTCAAACAAGTTTTTGCTTCTGTAAAATTTTCCTTAGGTCCAGATTAGTAAACGAAGCTTGTTTCTTTCGCTGTTTGAGTTTTGTTTATTCGTTCGATTTGATTCTTTTTGCAAACCGGGGTTCTTAAGTTGAGCTTTCTGGTTAGATATCTTATTTGAGTTTTTACTCGTGTATTAGATGAGTACTTATTGTATGCTTGTTTGTTTGTTTGCTTGCGATAGAGTATCCGGATTGCGCCGCTTGCTACTTCGAATCCCTAGGTTTCGCGGATCATCAGCAAGACAAGTAACACTTTGATCATATCCCTTTATTACCCAGTTTTTATGCATTAGTTTCAATCCTCAAACTTTGCATGATTAGGATCTAATTAATATGTGGGTTTGGGGAAGTAGATGAGGTAGTACCTATTAGCTGTTTTATTATCAAACCTTTGGAAGTTACTCTACGTTTGCTTATTATGCCATGCTATGCTAGTAGACGTGGATTGGGTGAGTGAATTCCATGACAGATGTGAGATTGTTAATTTAATGGTTTATTTAAGGTGGCAACTTTAATACACATCTGGGTGGATTGAGGCACCTGGGTATTCCAGCGATTGCCTATTTTCTTTTGGACCGCCACCCAAGCCCAAAGGGATCATGAGATTATTCATGCTAGAAACTTTCGTGTGCAGCCACAAGCTACTATGGGCTCTAGCATAGTTGACTAAGTGGTGCGAACTCTTATGGTGGTAGACTAGCAGATGTAGGGGATGTAGGTTGGTACTGTCTACCTGTTCGTAAGGTGCTAGCGCTTCTGAAAGGCTATGTCTCGGTCATTTGTTTCTCAAACATCATGTAGTGCGAGAATCCCAACGGAGGAGATCGAGTCTTGTGGGGAAAAGTGCGCAAACCTCTGCATAGTGTACAAACTAATCATGGTTAGCCGTGTCCCCAGTTATGGAATGTTTTGAGTATCTAGTACTTGGTTTATCATGTGAATCTCATCATGTTACTTTAATTAATATTGTTGGGTTTGTTTAATGATGATGTTACTTAATTGGGATTGAGAATGCTGTCAACCATTCTCAATGTTTAACAACCACCATGATAGTTAAATAAATTTATTCCTTTGCAGTAGGGAAAAATTGGCTTTATGCAAAACTGTAACCATAGAGCTTTCCACCAGCCATATATGCATGTACTATAACATTATTCTTTCATTACTCTCTATGTGTTACTTTGCCAGCATATTCCATGTGCTGACGCGTTTCGGGCTGCAACGTTCATGTTGCAGACTTTTCAGACGATGAGTAAGATGCCTTAGGATCGTGGTTCTATACTTAGTGATGCCGTTAGAGTTTATGGACTCACTTATCTTCCAAGCCTTCCGCTATTATCGTTATTAGATGTCCTTAAGCCATATTTATTGTAATAAGCTCTCTTTTGAGACATTCGATGTAATACGTGTGCGATTGCTACTCTGTTATAAATCCTTCGAGTACTGTGCGGTCAGCATTACTGATCCAGGGAGGACACTGATGCATAGAGATCAGACTGTTTGAGGTCTGGTCGCTACAGTTGCATGGCAATATATCTTGGAATGGCTATGGAAATGCCATAATAGGTAGGTATGGTGGCTGTTTTGAGGAAGGTATATGGTGGGTGTATGGTACCGGTGAAATTTGCATGGTACTAGAGAGGCTAGCAATGGTGGAAGGGTGAGAGTGTGTATAATCCATGGACTCAACATTAGTCATAAAGAACTCACATACTTATTGCAAAAATCTATTAGTCATCGAAACAAAGTACTACGTGCATGCTCCTAGGGGAAGGGTTGGTAGGAGGTAACCATCACACGATCCTGACCTCCACACAAAGTATGGCAATCAATAAATAAATCATGCTCCGACTTGGTTACATAACGGTTCACCATACGTGCATGCTACGGGAATCACAAAGTTTAACACAAGTATTTTTACCAATCCACAATTACTCACTAGCATGACTCAATATCACCATCCTCATATCTCAAAACAATCATAAGGAATCAAACTTCTCATAGTATTCAATGCACTTTATGTGAAAGTTTTTATTATATCCCTCTTGAATGCCTATCATATTAGGACTAAATTCATAACCTAAGAAAATTACCATGTTGTTTAGAGATACTCTCAACATAATATAAGTGAAGCATGAGAGTTTAACAATTTCTATAAAATAAAGCCACCTCCGTGCTCTAAAAATATATAAGTGAAACACTAGAACAAACTTCCGCAAAAAAGTGAAACACTATTTTTTACAAAAAAAAGTGAAACACTAGAGCAAAATTGCCTTGCTCAATTAAAAGATATAAATGAAGCACATAGAGTATTCTAATAAATCACAATTCATGCGTGTACCTCTCAAAAGGTGTGTACAACAAGGATGATTGTGGCAAACTAAAAAGCAAAGAATCATGTCATACAGGACGCTCCAAGAAAAACACATATCATGTGGTGAATAAAAATATAGCCTCAAGTAAAGTTACCGATAGACGAAGACGAAAGAGGGGATGCCTTCCGGGCATCCCCAAGCTTAGGCTCTTGGTTGTCCTTGAATATTACCTTGGGGTGCCTTGGGCATCCCCAAGCTTAGGCTCTAGCCACTCCTTATTCCATAGTCCATCAAATCTTTACCCAAAACTTGAAATTTCACAACACAAAACTCAATAGGAAATCTTATGAGATCCGTTAGTATAAGAAAGAAAATCACCACTTTATGGTACTCTTTTGAACTCATTCTTTGTTTATATTGGTGTAATATCTACTATATTCCAACTTCTCCATGGTTCATACCCTCTGATACTACCCATGGATTCATCAAAATAAGCAAACAACACATAGAAAACAGAATCTGTCAAAAACATAACATTCTGTAGTAGTTAGAGAACTTTGAATACTTCTGTAACTCCAAAAATTCTGAAAATTAGGACAACCTAGGCATGTGTAAAAAATTCAGATCAAAAGCACGCTTATGTGAATTATGAAAATTATTTTTCTAGGCACAAAGTCTCTGTTTTTCAGCAAGATCAAATCAAATATCACCGTAAGCCATCCCAAAGGTCTTACTTGACAAAAACACTAACTAAAACACAAAAACACATCTAACCAGAGGCTAGATGAATTATTTATTGCAAAACAGCAAGGAAAAAATTTGGGTTGTCTCCCAACAAGTGCTTTTCTTTAAAGCCTTTTAGCTAGGCATTGAGATTTCAATGATGCTCACATGAAAGACAAGAATTGAAGCGCAAGGAGAGCATCATGAAAAACGTGACAAACACATATAAATCTAACATACTTCCTATGCATAGGAATTTTATAAGCAAAGAAATTATCAAGGCAAGCAAAACTAGCATATGCAAGGAAGAAGAAAGAGACGATAGCAATCTCAACATGAAGAGAGGTAATTTAGTAACATGAAAGTTCTACAACCATATTTTCCTCTCTTGTAATAATTACATGTAGGATCATAATCAAATTCAACAATATAACTATTGCATAACATATTCTCAACACGATCCACATGCATGCGAAGTTGACACACTTCCAAAATAGTGGGATTAACATTTACTAAAGTCATGACCTCTCCAAACCCACTTTTATCAAAAATTTCATAAGATTGAATATTCTCCAAATATGTGGGATCTAAAGTTGACACTCTTCCAAACCCACTTTCAATATTATTGAAAACATTATTATCAATCTCATATTCATCATGGGGCTTAAATAAATTTTCAAGATCATAAGAAGAATCACCCCAATCATGGTCATTACAACAAGTAGTAGACATAGCAAAATTAGCGTCCCCAAGCTTAGGGTTTTGCATATCATTAAACAATTAACATTAGTTGAATTTATAATAACATCATTGCAATCATGCTTTTCATTGAAGGAACTATCAAGTGTGAGTGCAATAGCAATAATTTCATGTTTAAAATAAGGAACTATAGCAAGTTCATCTCCATAGGCATAATTAATATTGGCATCGTGGCCATAAGAATAGCAAGCACCATGTTCATCAAGAGAAGATATCTCAATAAAATCAATGAAATCATAATTATCTATAGATTCATGCATATCATTATTTTCTTCCAAAGCAACGGTCATTCTCCCAACAAATTCTTTGACATAGGCATTGTGAGCATAGTTTTCATAGCAATATTTAAGTATGTTAAAATTTTAAGATTTGTAGAGCTTTAATCAAAGAAGCAACGTCATAAGCACCCATAAAAGCAACAAATTCTTCAATTTGTTCGATATCATAATAACTATAAACACCCTTTTCATAAGAAGATAAGATTTCATTATCATTAAACTCACATAGGTAGGGAATGTGTTTTTTAGGGTTCTTAGAGCAACAAGTAAAATCACAAAGTTCACAAAGATTCCAAGCATAACAACAATTTATTTGATTCTATAAGAGTCTCCCTTTTTCAGACAAACGGTGATGCACAAAATGAGCTTGCCCATCTAAAGATTTTCCCTCGACTAAACTAGTTGAGGTTTCAATACGAGAACAAATGGATCAAAGATGATCCAAGTAGAAAACTTTAAGTGGATCCAAACTTTGTTTCTGATTTTCAATAAACACACAATTATACCAAGCAAACAAGCAAACAATCCAAGTAAGACATAAAGGCAAATGAAAAGACAACGGAAGAAGGGTGAATAAAAAGGCAAATCTTTTCAAAAGTTGTTTTAGAAGTGGGGGAGAGGAAAACGAGAGGCAAATGGCGAATAATCTAATCCAAGAGATGAGAGTTTTATGATGGGTACTTGGCAGGCTTGATGTAGATCTTGACTTGGCGTAGATCTCCCCGGCAACGGCGCCAGAAATTCTTCCTGCTACTTCTTGAGCTTGCGTTGGCTTTTCCCTCGAAGATGAAATGGTGATGCACCACAGTAGAGATAAGTATTTCCCTCAGTTAAGAACCAAGGTATCAATCCAATAGGAGAAGAACGTGCAAATCACAAATACCTGCACAAATAATCAAACACTTGCACCCAACGCGATAAAGGGGTTGTCAATCCCTTCACGGTCACTGGCAAAAGTGAGATCTGATAGAGATAGATAAATAGAACTAAACAAAAGATAAAATATTTCTCGGTTTTTTGGGTTTATAGATAAGAAAAATAAAAGATTGCAAAATAGTAGATCGGAAACTAATATGATGGAAAATAGACCCGGGGGCCATTGGTTTCACTAGAGGCTTCTCTCAGGAAGGAAAATAATACGGTGGGTGAACAAATTACTGTCGAGCAATTGATAGAAAACCGCAGAGTTATGACGATATCCAAGGCAATGATTATGCAATATAGGCATCACGTCCGTGTCAAGTAGACCGAAATGATTCTGCAACTACTACTATTACTCCACACATCGACCGAATCCTGCCTGCATCTAGGGTATTAAGTTCATAAGACCAGAGTGACGCATTAAGTAAGATGAAATGATGTATAGGAATTAACTCAAGCAATATGATGATAACCCCATCATTTTATCCTTGATGGCAACAATGCAATACGTGTCTCGCTACCCCTACTTTGTCACTGGGTGAAATCATGCAAGATTGAACCCAAAGCTAAGCACCTCTTCCATTGCAAGAAATACCAATCTAGTTGGCCATAGCAAACTGATAACTCGAAGAGAAATAGAAAGATACCAAATCATGCATATAAGAATTCAGTGGAGATTCAAATAATATTCATAGATAAGCTAATCATAGATCCATAATTCATCGGATCTCGACAAACACACCGCAAAAGAGTATTACATCGCATAGATCTCCAAGAACATCGAGGAGAACATGGTATTGAGAATCAAAGAGAGAGAAGAAGCCATCTTGCTACTAGCTATGGACCCGTAGGTCCGAAGTGGACTACTCACGCGTCATCAGAAGGGCAATAGAGTTGATGTAGATGCCCTCAATGATCGAATCCCCCTTCGACTGGAAGCTGGAAAAGGCCCCAAGGTGGGATCTCACGGGAACAGAAGGTTGCGGCAGTGGAAAATGTTTTCTTGGATGCTTTTAAGGGTTTGGGAATATATGTGAATATATAGGAGGAAGATCTAGGTCAGGGGGTCGCCGAGGGGCCCATAAGGTAGGGGGCGCGCCCTCCACCCTTGCCACCGCCTCGTGGGTCTTCTGACTTGAAATCCAAGTCTCTTGGGTGTATTCCTTTTCCGCGAAACTCAAAAACAAGGAAAAAACCGAAACTGGCACTAGGCTCTAGGTTAATAGGTTAGTTCCAAAAATAATATAAAATAGCATATTAATGCATATAAAACAACCAAAACAGATAATATAATAGCATGGAATAATCAGAAATTATAGATACGTTGGAGACGTATCAGCTGCCCCCATGCTACGCCTTGAGCTTGCGTTGGTTTTCCTTAAAGAGGAAAGGGTGATGCAGCAATAGTAGTGTAAGTATTTCCTCATTTTGTGAGAACCAAGGTATCAATACAGTAGGAGGCTCCTCAAAAGTCCCACGCACCTACACAAACAAACAAGAACTCGCAACCAACGCAATAAAGGGGTTGTCAATCCCTTCACGGCCACTTGCGAAAGTGATATCTGATAGAGATAGAATGATAAGATAAATATATTTTTGGTATTTTATAATATAGATAGGAAAAGTAAAGATGCAAATAAAAGTAGATTGAAAGCTTATATGATAAGAGATAGACCCGGGGGCCATAGGTTTCACTAATAGCTTCTCTCAAGATAGCATAAGTATTATAGTGGGTGAACAAATTACTGTCAAGCAATTGATAGAAAAGCGAATAATTATGAGATTATCTAGGAATGATCATGTATATAGGCATCACGTCCTTGACAAGTAGACCGACTCCTGCCTGCATCTACTACTATTACTCCACACATCGACCGCTATCCAGCATGCATCTAGAGTATTAAATTCATAAAGAACGGAGTAACGCATTAAGAAAGATGACATGATGTAGAGGGATACACTCATGCAATATGATATAAACCCCATCTTTTTAAACTCGATGGCAACAATAAAATACGTGCCTTGCTGCCCCTGCTGTCACTGGGAAAGGACACCGCAAGATTGAACCCAAAGCTAAGCACTTCTCCCATTGCAAGAAAGATCAATCTAGTAGGCTAAACCAAACTGATAATTCGAAGAGACTTGCAAAGATAACTTAATCACACATAAAAGAATTCATAGGAGATTCAAATATTTCTCATAGATAAACTTGATCATAAACCCACAATTCATCGGATCTCGACAAACACACCACAAAAAGAGTTACATTGAATAGATCTCCAAGAAGATCAAGGAGAACATGATATTGAGATTCAAAGAGAGAGAAGAAGCCATCTAGCTAATAACTATGGACCCGAAGGTCTGTGGTAAACTACTCACAACTCATTGGAGAGGCCTTGGAGATGATGTAGAGGCCTCTGTGATCGATTCTCCCTCTAGCAGAGCACCGACGAAGGCTCCAAGATGGGATCTCGCGGATACAGAAGGTTACGGCGGTGGAATTAGGTTTTCGTGGTCGCTTCTGATGTTCTCGGGGTACGTGGGTATATGTAGGAGGAAGAAGTAGGTTGGTGGACTCCCGAAGGGCCCACGAGATAGGGGGGCACGCTTAGTAGGGGGGGGGCTCCACCCTCGTGGCCGCCTCGGCTGTTGCTTGACTTCCACTCCAAGTCCTCTGGATCACGTTCGTTCCAAAAATCATGCTCCCGAAGGTTTCATTCCGTTTGGACTCCGTTTGATATTCCTTTTCTTCGAAACACTAAAATAGGCAAAAAAAACAGCAATACGGGCTGGGCCTCCGATTAGTAGGTTAGTCCCCAAAATGATATAAATGTGTAAAGTAAAGCCCATAAACATCCAAAACGGGTAATATAATAGCATGGAATAATAAAAGATTATAGATACGTTGGAGACGTATCAAGCATCCCCAAGCTTAATTCCTGCTCGTCCTCGAGTAGGTAAATGATAAAAACAGAATTTTTGATGTGGAATGGTACCCAGCATAATTCTCAATGTAATTTTCTTTATTGTGGCGTGAATGTTCAGATCCAAATGATTCAAAATAAAAGTTCATATTGACATAAGAAATAGTAATACTTCAAGCATACTAATCAAAGCAATCATGTCTTCTCAAAATAACATGGCTAAAGAAAGTTCATCCCTACAAAATCATATAGTTAGGCTATGCTTCATTTTCGTCACACAAAAAAGCTCCAATCTTATAAGCCCCCGATGACAAGCCAAGCAATTGTTTTGTACTTAAATAATCTCAAACTTTTTCAACTTTCACGCAATACATGAGCGTGAGCCATGGATATAGCACTATGGGTGGAATAGAATATGATGACGGGGATTGTGTGGAGAAGACAAAAAAGGAGAAAGTCCCACATTGACGAGGATAATCAACGGGCTATGGAGATGCCCATCACTTGATGTCAACATGAGGAGTAGGGATTGCCATGCAACGGATGCACTAGAGCTATAAATGTATGAAAGCTCAACAAAAGAAACTAAGTGGGTGTGTATCCAACTTGCTTGCTCACGAAGACCTAGGGCATTTTGAGGAAGCCCATCGTAGGAATATACAAGCCAAGTTCTATAATGAAAAATTCCCACTAGTATATGAAAGTGACAACATATGAGACTCGCTACATGAAGAACATGGTGCTACTTTGAAGCACAAGTGTGGAAAAGGATAGTAACATTGCCCCCTTTTTATTTTATTTTATTTTATTTTTTTTCTTTGGGCCTTTCCTCTTTTTTTTCTTTTGGCCTTTCCCTTTTTTTCTTTTTTTTCTTTGGCCTTTTTTTCTTTTTTTCCTTGGCCTTTCTTTTTTTGTTTCTTGGGGACAATGCTCTAATAATGATGATCATCACACTTTTATTTATTTACAACTCATGAATTACAACCCAAAACTAGAACAAGATATGACTCTATATGAATGCCTCCGGTGGTGTACCGGGATGGGAAATGAACCAAGATTGACATGTATGGAAAATTATGCATGGTGGCTTTGCCACAAATACGATGTCAACTACATGATCATGCAAGGCAATATGACAATGATGATGTGTGTCATGATGATGAACGGAACGGTGGAAATTTGCATGGCAATATATCTCAAAATGGCTATGGAAATGTCATAATAGGTAGGTATGGTGGCTGTTTTGAGGAAGATATAAGGAGGTTTATGTGTGATAGAGCGTATCGTATCCCGGGGTTTTGATGCACTGGTGAAGTTTGCACCAATTCTCAAGGTGAGAAAGGGAAATGCACGGTATCGAAGAGGCTAGCAATGATGGAAAGGTGAGAGTGCATATAATCCATGGACTCAACATTAGTCAAAAAACAACTCATATACTTATTGCAAAAGTCTACAAGTCATCAAGAACCAAGCACTACGCGCATGCTCCTAGGGGGATAGATTGGTAGGAAAAGACCATCGCTCGTCCCCGACCGCTACTCATAAGGATGCACAATTTAAGAACACCTCATGTTTCAAATTTGTTACACAACTTTCACCATACGTGCATGCTACGGGACTTGCTAACTTCAACACAAGCATTCTTTAAATTCATAATCACCCAACTAGCATGACTCTAATATAACTACCTCCATATCTCAAAACAGTTATCAAGTATCAAATTGATCATAGCATCCAATTCACTTCCTATGATAGTTTTTTATTATCCAACTTGGATGCCCATCATTCTAGGACCAATTTTATAACCATAGCAAATACCATGCTGTTCTAAGAGACTCTCAAAATGATATAAGTGAAGCATGAGAGACTAACAATTCCTACAAAATTAAGCCACCGCCATGCTCTAAAAGATATAAGTGAAGCACTAGAGCAAAAATTGTCTAGCTCAAAAGATATAAGTGAAGCACATAGAGTATTCTAATAAATTCCAATCAAGCGGGTTTCTCCCAAAAGGTGTGTACAGCAAGTATGATTGTGGTAAACAAAAAAATCAAAGACTAATATCATACACAATGCTCCAAGCAAAACACATATCATGTGGCGAATAAAAATATAGCTCCAAGTAAAGTTACCGATAAACGAAGAAGATAGAGGGGATGCCTTCCAGGGCATCCCCAAGCTTAGGATTTTGGCTATTATTGAATATCTTGGGGTGCCTTGGGCATCCCCAATCTTAGGCTCTTGCCACTCCTTATTCCATAGTCCATCAAATCTTTACCCAAAACTTGAAAACTTGACAACACAAAACTCAACAGGAAATCTCATAAGCTCCGTTAGTGAAAGAAATAAAAACCACCACATAAGGTACTGTAACTAACTCATTCTTTATTTATATTGGTGTTAAACCTACTGTATTCCAAGTTCTCTATGGTTCATACCCTTACATACCAGCCAGAGATGCATCAAAATAAGCAAACAACACACGAAAAACAGAATCTGTCAAAAACAAAACAGTCTGTAGCAATCTGTAACTCTCTAATACTTCTGGAACTCTAAAAATCCTACCAAAATAGGAAGTCCTGGGAAATTTGTCTATTGATCTGCAGCAAAAATAATAACGTAAAATCACATTTCTGTGAATTACTAAAATTATTTCCGTGCGTGCAAAGTTTCTGTTTTTCAGCAGAATCAAATTAACTATCACCATAGGTTATCCTATAGGTTCTACTTGGCACAAACACTAATTAAAACATAAAAACACATCTAAACAGAGGGTATATGCAAAATTTATTACTAAACAGAAACAAAAACAAATAAACTGAAATAAAATTGGGTTGCCTCCCAACTAGCACTATCTTTTAACGCCCCTAGCTAGGCATAAAAGCGAGGATAGATCTAAGTAGTGCCATCTTTGGCATTCAATTCATAAGTAGCTCGCATGATAGATTCATAAGGTAATTTAACTTTCTTTCTTGGAAAGTGATCCATGCCTTTCCTTAATGGAAATTGGAATCTAATATTCCCTTCCTTCATATCAATAATCCCACCAATCATTCTAAGGAAAGGTCTACCAAGAATAATAGGACAAGAAAGATTGCAATCTATATCAAGAACGATAAATCTACGGGCACCAAATTCCTATTTGCAATAATGAGAACATCATTGATACTTCCCAAAGTATTTTTAATGGTGGAATTCGCAAGGTGCAAATTTAAAGAGCAATCATCATGATCATGGAAACCTAGAACATCACATAAAGTTTTCGGAATTGTGGAAACACTAGCACCCAAATCACACAAAGCATAACACTCATGATATTGAATTTTAATCTTTATAGTAGGTTCCCACTCATCATAAAGTTTTCTAGGTATAGAAACTTCCAAATTAAGTTTTTCATCAAAATATTGCATCAAGGCATCAACAATATGTTTGGTAAAAGCTTTATTTTGACTATAAGCATGGGGAGAATTCACAACAGATTGCAACAAGGAAATACAACCTTCTAAAGAACAATTATCATAATTAAATTCCTTGAAATCCAAGATGGTGGGTTCAATGCTATTTAAAGTCTTGACCTCTCCAATGCCACTTTTACCAAACTTAGCATCAAGATCTAAAAACTCTGAATCATTGGGACGCCTTTTAACTAAACTTGACTCATCTCCAGTCCCATCATCATTAAGATTCATATTGCAAAACAAAGATCTAATAGGGGACACATCAATAACTTTAAGATCTTCATCATTATTTTCATCTAACTTTTCTGGTTTAGGAGCCATCTTATTGACTAAGGTAGCTTGCCTATCAGAAATTTGAGCTATAGAATTTTCAAGCCGAGTAATTTGAGAGTTCAAACCATAAAATTCTTTAGACATATCATCAAGCTCTTTGTTTATAAACCCCATAAAACTTTTTTGTTCTTTAAGCTCTTTTCTGAAGAAATTATTATGCTTAAATTGTAAAGTCATAAAACTTCTAACGTTTGATTCAATCTCTTCCAACTTTCTAAGATGAAGGTCGGTGTTCTTAGGCAAAGCTATAAGGGCAAACAGGCACACAAAAAGACAAGCAAAAGAGAGAAGAGAGGTTGGGTGTCGGTGTCAAAATCGGCGGATCTCAGGTAGGGGGTCCCGAACTGTGCGTCTAGGCGGATGGTAACAGGAGACAAGGGACACGATGTTTTTACCCAGGTTCGGGCCCTCTCGATGGAGGTAAAACCCTACTCCTGCTTGATTAATATTGATGATATGGGTAGTACAAGAGTAGATCTACCACGAGATCGGAATGGCTAAACCCTAGAAGCTAGCCTATGGTATGATTGTTGTTCGTCCTATGGACTAAAACTCTCCGGTTTATATAGACACCGGAGAGGGCTAGGGTTACACAGAGTCGGTTACAATGGGAGGAGATCTTCATATCGTATCGCCAAGCGTGCCTTCCACGCCAAGGAAAGTCCCATACGGACACGGGACGGAGTCTTCAATCTTGTATCTTCATAGTCCGGGAGTCCGGCCAAAGGTCTTAGTCCGGCCATCCGGACACCCCCTAATCCAGGACTCCCTCAGTAGCCCCTGAACCAGGCTTCCATGACGATGAGTCCGACGCGCATATTGCCTTCGGCATTGCAAGGCGGGTTCCTCCTCGAATCTTCCATAGAAGATGTTGAACACCAGGGTAGTGTCCGGCTCTGCAAAATAAGTTCCACATTCCACCGTAGAGAGAATACTATTTGCATCAATCGGATCTACTGACGTACTCCACGGCGTGACATCATGCCACGGCCAGGCTTTTATTCATCTTACTGTTCCACTCCAGCGCGTTTAGCGAGGCGGTTTCCTTGGCACGTCTTTGTCAAAGCAGAGATCGTGTCCCCTGATTCCGGGATTCTCATCAATACGGGCGTGGGTAACCCAACCGTGACTTAGGTATGACTCCCTAATTGAAAGCGAGTCTCAAACGGTTACGGGGGGGCTCTTGGTATTCACCTCCTTTATAAAGGAACCAAGGCCCGGCTCCCTTCTTCTCAAACCAATCAAAGCCGCCCCTCGCTTCGAGTTCCAACACCCAAAGCTCTAGTTTTAGGCGCTTCGGACCTTTGACGGTTTCCGGCTCCGACCTTCAAGGCCGGTGGATGCCTTCCTCCATTACGGAAGAAGATGTACGAAAGCTAAGAGATGCCAGGTATCTAACTGGCAAAATCTCGCATAGACTGCCTGCTCAAGGGCAAGCTATTCCCGCTCCCCAGCCCGGTGAAAGCGTGGTGTTCGCATCCCACTTCCTTCGGGGGCTAGGCTTCCCGATTGATCCCTTTGTGAGGGGGCTTATGTTTTACTACGGGCTGGAGTTCCACGACCTAGCTCCGGAGTCCATCCTCCAGATCTCATCATTCATTGTCATGTGCGAGGCCTTCCTCCATACCACTCCTCACTTCGGATTGTGGTTAAAAACTTTTAAAGTGGAACTGAAAATGATCGAGGGGCAGCATGCTGAGTGCGGAGGGGCTATAATAAGCAAGATGGACGACGCTCCATGGCCCGAAGGCTCTTTTCAAGAGGAGCTCGACTTATGGCAACGGGACTGGTTTTACATCACAGCCCCCAGGGGCACCACATGGGTGGCACCACCTACTTTTCGCTCGGGTCCCCCACCACAGCTGGCGTCATGGGTTCATGAAGTACTTATCTGGGGGCTGCCCAAAGATGTGCCCTTGCTGCAGGGCCGTATTCAAGATCTTCTAGAAAGAGATATCAATTTGACCGTAGTGGTGCAAGTCATGGTGATTCGCCGCACACTGCCCTGCAAACGTCGACCTCTCCGCCTGTGGGAGTTCAATCCGGAGGGACCACGAGTCCTACAACATTTCACGGGAATGACACCCGTGGAGATGTACAAATTGTTCTTCGGATCACAAGCAAGGTGTCCGGATTTGTCCAAGGACGCAGGTCTGAGCTGCAATCGCCCGGATGACAAAGTAAGTAGCCCCGTATTTGGACACACCATCCATATTTTTATCAAAATTACCCTTTAGGAGAGTTGTCCTTTGAACAGGAGTGGATGGCGAAGGCAAAGCTTATCAGGTGTCCAGCCCCCCTGCCCAAGACCGTGCCGAATCCCATGCTGACCAGGATGCTGGAGGTCGCGCCTTCGGCGGAAGGCGAAGGGGGGAACCAAGGAGCTACCGTCTCTGCGAAGGAGGTTGTTACGAAGGGAAGAATCGAAAATTCCCTCGATCAGGGAAAGAAAAAGACTGCCTCTGAAGACCCGGAGGTGATAACCTCAAAACGGGGAAAGAAATCTTCGTCAGAGGGTTCGGCACCGGAGAATGTCCTAGCCAAATCCCCCCTTAAGGGGACCCGCTCTCCCCCGAGACGTAAGTGAAGGGAGGGGTTCCATAATGAATCACACTCATGTTTTATTTCTGAGGAAAATAACCAAAACATCATCCTGCAGTTCGGATCTCAACCCTTCTCAGCAGAGCTCATCTTTAGGGGGTCTTCGTCCGGAGATGATAGAGAGTGAAACGCCTCCCCTTGTTGCACCGTCTCGCGAGGCTGGCGACCCCGAGGTATCGTCCCAGAGGGTTTTTCCAAGTCTGGACCCTGGAAAAGGTCGTCAGGCTAGTCCGGCACCCTCTTGCGCGCCGGTGGAGGGGCTGAAGGATCTTCTTGGTAGGGCGTCCATCTCAGAAGAACACCGTATGTTGATGGATACGATGATTGGAAGGATTTCATCCACGGAAAGCGGATTGTACGAGGCTGCCAGGAGTTTACTAACAGGCTTTGAGGTACGTAAAAAGGTGTACCTTTTGGTAGAGCCGCATATTTAAATGTGTCCTGTATGAATAGTAGCCCCTGAGACTCTGTGTGTCGTCACGAGTGACGGCGCACAGAGGATCATAACCCCAGGTATAATATGTCTCCTATTCCATGAAGGTGGCGAGGCGTTCGGTGGCTAGCCGGACTGATGAATCTGCTGAACTAAAGTGGCAACTTGACGTAGCAGATGCCGACATCGCGCTTGTAAATAAGCAGCTAGACGAGGCTCAAGGTATGTTCAAAAGACACCCAGTAATAGGAGCTTGATGCTCGGGCCTTATATATATACTTTATGTAGATGGTGCTGCTGCCGTGGAGAACCTTTGGGCGGAACTTGCCCGAGCCAAGGAGCAAGCAAGGAAAAGTGATGCGGCTGCCGTTAAAGCGGCTGAAGAGCTAAAAGCCGAACAGGCTGCTCACTGCCAGAGCAAGAAGGAAATAGCCGAGTTGGCCATAAAATTGAAGGATGCTACCTACCGCTATAAATTTCTTGAACAAGAAGATAGGGCGGCTCAGAAGGACCTTGAAAAGATTGCTGCCGAAGCCAAGGATACTCGCTTTGCCATGAGAGCGATGAAGGAGGAGCTGCGTCAGGCCGGAGATATCATGGCTGGAAAGCCTTATATGCTGCGGATGAAGTTCGGAGACCCCAAGTATGTTCCATTAGACCGGCAGTGGAGTGCGGAAAACGCTTATCTGGATTTGGCAGCAAGTGCAGCGGACGCGACCGAACACTTCCGCAGCCGAGGTGAGCATGGACTGGAAGAGCTTTTTTGGTTGCAGTACCACAATCCAGAACACCCACTGTCAGTATCCGACCGTTTGGCCGCTTGGGCGGAGCTGAACAGGTTATCCGGACTTGCCATGAGGTATGTTGCGAGTCGTCTGTGGCCGGAGAAGCCGGAGCCGAAGAGTTATTTTGGCTTGGTGCAGCAGTTCCTTGGTTTGGTGCCGCATGCTGATGCAATGAAGAGGTCGGCGTGCATAGAGGGTGCACAGATGGCTCTCGCCCGTGTCAAAACATACTGGGCAGATATGAAGGCCAGTATTGTTGCGTCCCAGGATTCGGACGAAAGCCGAGTACCTGCCAAGCACTATTTTGAGGAAGTTCTTCCTGGCGCTCATATAATAGAGTCGCAGTGCTCGATGGATGTTGTGTTCGAATAGCTTATACTATTTGTAAACGAATTTTGTTTTTATGAAAAAAGCTTTTTATACTTGTGCTTGCAAGAATCACGATGCCTCCTGTGCGGCCGTTTAATGTATATATTTGTATATAACCTGAAAGATGGCAGTCGTTGGCTTTAGCCCCCACTCATAGAATGTGGGGGTGTTCGCAAAAAGGCGTCGTTTCACACTTAATCCAACGTCTTGGTCCTACAAAGGAGGTGGTGGCGCGGTGAACTAGGCAATCGGACTATAATGCTTTATCACTTTCACTTAGCCATAGGAGTTTGACACTGGGGCTACTGAATAGCCCCTAGGGGCACCGCGCTCGCCCAAATTCGGGGCGCAAGTGTGCCTGACCGGGAAGCGGCCCTTCGTTAATGCAGGGGAATCCTAAAGATTCCAAAAGTCATCGAGTGGTTGACCAGTCTCTTGCTATATCATGACAGTCAGTTTTCGGCTTTCTCTACTAAGGTGCTCACCTGGCCGAACCGGGGCACAATCGCAGTAGTTCTCCTGGTGCCGCGTTAGCCAATATAACGGAATGTAAGGCAGCAAAACATAGGAGCCGGGCAAACCCAACATTTGACCAAAGACATGATTCGGAGCTGATGCATATAGGGCCAAACTCGCGACGCCGAACACTCCCTAAGGTATTCGGTCTTTATGAAGACGGGCCGAAATAGAGCCCTTGGTAAAGAAGCCCCTAGTGTCTAGGTACGTGCAAAAATTCTGGCATGGCCACATGCCAAGACGCCAACCTCCTCCTCGGCTATAGAGAAAACCGGGGGATGTTATCAACAAGAGACAGTAAAAAAGGTTTACACAGGGTCTTAATCTGAAAAGAATCCTTGAAATGGGTCCCTGCTGCACGTCTGCGCCTGTGTCTCCGTTGTGCCGTATCCTGGATGGGCGTAGCACGATGTTCGTCTGCGAAAGAGAGGAACTTAGTAAAAAGATAAGCGTGCGAGAAATCTATATCGAAATAAATAAAATATAGTTGGAGCAAGAGTTGAGCCGTATTGTCTCCGGGCGTGAGCACACGAAGCCCCTTGCACGGGGGTATGCGGCTATTAAGCATGTTTACGCCGGACTCGTCGAGCCGTGTCTGGGATAGTAGGGCTGGATTTGTGGGCGGCTGTCTAGGCAGCCGCACCCTTGCCCATACTTTGGGGGTCAATTTATGTTCCCCTGTAATGAAATGATGCCCTTTGGGCCGGGCATTTTGAGTGTAAGGGATGCGTAACGCGGTATTGTGTTAAAGCGGGCAAAAGCTTCACGTTCCAGTAGCGCTTGATAGCGACTTACGAATGGGGCGATGTGGAATGTTAGCTTTTCGCTTCGGAAGTTGTCGGGTGATCCGAACGTGACTTATATCGTAAGGGAACCCATACTTGGGGTATCCGGGCCTGGCGTTAATCCTTGAAAGGAAGTGTTGCCGAGGTGGATTATAACTCGGTTTACCCCGAGTTTGCGGACTGTGTCCTGATATAAGAGGTTCAAGTGTCGCCGTCCATAAGGGCGTTTGTAAACTGGAGTCCGTTAATAATTGGATTTACAACCAAGGCAGTCCAGCCTGCGTTCTGGTCTCCTATGGAGTAATCCTGACGATCAAAGGTGATTGGTTGTAACAACCAGTGGGGTTGCTCCTCCGAGGCTGGCTGTACGGTGTGTGTCTTCGTAGGTGCCGTTCTGCTCTTCCCTATTGTCACATGAAGTAGATTTACTGTCTTGACTTCTTGTGGGAACTTCTTTTGTTCTCCGGTGTTCTGCTTGTGGGGTGCATCATCATCTCCGCCTGGTGTGTCGAGCCCCTTGTGTTCGGCGTTGAGTTTGCCGGACTGCTTAAAGACCCAACAATCTCTGTGGGTATGGTTTGCAGGTCTCCCAGGAGTGCTATGGATTTGACATATTTTGTCCAAAATTTTGTTAAGGTTGGATAGCTCGTCCCTATCGTCTTTGGGAGGCGGCTTTTTCTGATTTTGCCGAGAGCTTTTGAATCCGGCGTTTACTGCCGTGCTCATCGGGCTGTTGTCCTTTATCCGGCGCGGTTCTTTGTTATGACGCGGCTTCCCATTCCCATCTCTGGGTTCGGACGTATTCGGGTCGCTGGTGCTGCTTCTTGCCAACCAGCTATCCTCTCCTGCACAAAAGCGGGTCATGAGGCTTGTTAACGCGGCCATTGTTCGCGGCTTTTCTTGGCCGAGGTGTCTGGCGAGCCATTCATCTCGGAAGCTATGTTTGAAAGCTGCTAGGGCCTCTGTGTCCGGACAGTCGACTATCTGATTCTTTTTTATAAGGAATCTGTTCCAGAGCTTCCGGGCTGACTCTCCGGGCTGCTGAGTTATATGACTCAGATCATCTGCATCCGGTGGTCAGACATAGGTCCCTTGAAAATTTGCCCGGAAAGCATCCTCAAGCACTTCCCAACTTCCCATGGTGTTTTCAGGAAGGCTTTTAAGCCAATGCCAGGCTGGCCCTTTGAGCTTGAGGGGTAAGTATTTTATGGCGTGGAGGTCATCTCCTCTGGCCATGTGTATGTGGAGGATGTAGTCCTCGATCCAGACTCTAGGGTCTGTTGTTCTGTCATATGCTTCTATGTTCACTGGCTTGAATCCGGCTGGGAATTCATGGTCCAGCACCTCATCGGTAAAACATAGGGGGTGTGTGGCGCCCCTGTATTTAGGCGTGCCGCGATGTTCGGGTATTTTTTGCATTGCATCACTCACTGGAGCTTGCTTTCTTGGCCTATAGATGGATCTGGCTGGGCCAGTTTTCTGATGTGAATTCTTGGACGGATCGCGCGCCATATTGACTGCAGCGTCCTTTGATGTGTGATATTGATCGTAGGGTCGTCTATCCGACCTTGTGGCTTCCTTATTTTTTGACTGCGGGGACTTTATGGCCTCTTCATCAAATTCTGGTAGTAGTTTCCGCTTCGGATAGCTCATTGTGTGACGACTGCTGCCGTACTTGTGTGCGGTATTGAGTACTGTGCCCCATCTGATCCTGAGTGCATCTTCCGTTGTCTTGAGCCTCCGCTTCTGCTTTTTCAGGCTACGTGCAGTGGCAACGAGCCTTTGGTGGAGGTTCTGATGTTCCAGCAATTTGCCCGGCGTGAGGTCGTCCGGGCTATTATCTTTCCCGGGGATTGGTTGTTCGGATTGTCCGCCCTGTTTGGACGGATGCTCAACGGCATGTTCGTCTTGCGTTGGTTCACCCTGCTCTATGGCTGGGTGTTTGTCGAGGTGGGCTTGGCCTTGCGCTTACGCCGCCGCTTTGATTGTTTTTCGAGGGAGCGATTCCTGGCCGCATCCTTTTGGTCCTCGTTGTCGTTTCTGTTGTGTGTGTCCACCATGCATACATCGTATGATGAGGTGGCTTTCCGGCGCCCTATAGGTGCTGGTTCCTGATCGTCTCCTTTATCAGCGTCCATACCATCGATATCTTCGGAGTCTATATCGAGCATGTCGGTTAGATCGTCGACAGTGGCTATCAAGTGGGTGGTGGGTGGGGTTCGAACTTCGTCGTCCGCATCCCAACCACCCCGACCGTAGTCCGACCGGGGTTCTTTCGATAAAGAGAGAGACTTTAGTGAATTTAGGATATCGCCCAAGGGCGAGTGCTGAAAGACGTCCGTGGTGGTGAACTCCATGATCGGAGCCCAATCGGGTTCGATCGGAAGGGGTGCAGAATATTCAGAGTCCGGAACGGAGCCCGGCACCTTGGAGTCACGGGCCTTGCAAAGGACTAGGCTGGTATTCGGCTCTATCGCCACAGAGATTGCGGCTCCTAGGGCGGCATCCAACCGTCCGTCCCTGGCTAGCGCAGTCGGCTCCGAGCTAATGGTCGGAGCGGACACTTGAGCGGCACTCTGGGCGCTGTCCGGCGGCAGAGCTAGATCATGCCCATCGAGACAGTGCGGCGCGCCCGGTAGTGGCTCGAATCCGTCGAAGATCAAGTCCCCGCGGATGTCGGCCGTGTAGTTTAAGCTTCCAAACCTGACCTGATGGTCAGGGGCATAGCTTTCGATCTGCTCTAGATGGCCAAACGAGTTGGACCGCAGTGCAAAGCTGCCGAATACGAAGATCTGTCCGGGGAGAAAAGTCTCACCCTGGACCGTGTCATTGTTGATGATCGAAGGAGCCATCGGGCCTAAAGGTGACGACACAGAGGAACTCCCAATGAAAGCACCAATGTCGGTGTCAAAACCGGCGGATCTCGGGTAGGGGGTCCCGAACTGTGCGTCTAGGCGGATGGTAACAGGAGACGAGGGACACGATGTTTTTACCCAGGTTCGGGCCCTCTCGACGGAGGTAAAACCCTACTCCTGCTTGATTAATATTTATGATATGGGTAGTACAAGAGTAGATCTACCACGAGATCGGAATGGCTAAACCCTAGAAGCTAGCCTATAGTATGATTGTTGTTCGTCCTATGGACTAAAACTCTCCGGTTTATATAGACACCGGAGAGGAATAGGGTTACACAGAGTCGGTTACAATGGGAGGAGATCTTCATATCGTATCGCCAAGCTTGCCTTCCACGCCAACGAAAGTCCCATCCAGACACGGGACGGAGTCTTTAATCTTGTATCTTCATAGTCCGGGAGTCCGGCCAAAGGTCTTAGTCCGGCCATCCGGACACCCCCTAATCCAGGACTCCCTCATTAGGAAAGAGAGGGTGAATAAAACGGCAAGGCTGAAGTGGGGGAGAGGAAAACGAGAGGCAAATGGCAAATAATATAAATGCAAGGGTGATGAGTTTGTGATGAGTACTTGGTATGTCTTGACTTGAGTGAAGACCTCCCCGGCAACGGCGCCAGAAATCCTTCTTGCTACGTCTTGAGCTTGCATTGGTTTTCCTTGAAGAGGAAAGGGTGATGCAGCAATAGTAGCATAAGTATTTCCCTCAGTTTTTGAGAACCAAGGTATCAATCCAGTAGGAGGCTCCTCAAAAGTCCCACGCACCTACACAAACAAACAAGAACTCGCAACCAACGCAATAAAGGGGTTGTCAATCCCTTCACGGCCACTTGAAAAAGTGAGATCTGATAGAGATAGTATGATACGATAAATATATTTTTGGTATTTTATAATATAGATAGGAAAATTAAAGATGCAAATAAAAGTAGATTGAAAGCTTATATGATAAGAGATAGACCCGAGGGCCATAGGTTTCACTAGTGGCTTCTCTCAAGATAGCATAAGTATTACGGTGGATGAACAAATTACTGTCGAGAAATTGATAGAAAAGTGAATAATTATGAGATTATCTAGGCATGATCATGTATATAGGCATCACGTCCGTGTCAAGTAGACCGACTCCTGCTTGCATCTACTACTTTTACTCCACACATCGACCGCTATCCAGCATGCATCTAGAGTATTAAGTTCATAAAGAACGGAGTAACGCATTAAGAAAGATGACATGATGTAGAGGGATAAACTCATGCAATATGATATAAACCCCATATTTTTATCCTCGATGGCAACAATACAATACGTGCCTTGCTGCCATTGCTGTCTCTGGGAAAGGACACCGCAAGATTGAACCCAAAGCTAAGCACTTCTCCCATTGCAAGAAAGATCAATCTTGTAGGCCAAACCAAACTGATAATTTGAAGAGACTTGCAAAGATAACTTAATCACACATAAAAGAATTCAGAGGAGATTCAAATATTTCTCATAGATAAACTTGATCATAAACCCACAATTCATCGGATCTCGACAAACACACCGCAAAAAGAGTTACATCGAATAGATCTCCAAGAAGATCAAGGAGAACATGGTATTGAGATTCAAAGAGAGAGAAGAAGCCGTCTAGCTAACAACTATGGACCCGAAGGTCTGTGGTAAACTACTCACAACTCATCGAAGAGGCCTTGGAGATGATGTAGAGGCCCTCCGTGATCGATTCCCCCTCCGGCGGAGCGCCGCGAAGGCTCCAAGATGGGATCTCATGGATACAGAAGGTTACGGCGGTGGAATTAGGTTTTCGTGGTTGCTTGTGATGTTCTCAGGGTACGTGGGTATATATATGAGGAAGAAGTAGGTCGGTGGACTCCCGAGGGGCCCACCAGATAGGGGGGCACGCCCATTAGGGGGGGGGCATGCCCTCCACCCTCGTGGCCGCCTCGGCTGTTGCTTGACTTCCACTCCAAGTCCTCTGGATCACGTTCGTTCCAAAAATCACGCTCCCGAAGGTTTCATTCCATTTGGACTCCGTTTGATATTCCTTTTCATCGAAACATTGAAATAGGCAAAAAAACAGCAATACGGGCTGGGCCTCCGGTTAGTAGGTTAGTCCCAAAAATGATATAAATGTGTAAAGTAAAGCCCATAAACATCCAAATGGGTAATATAATAGCATGGAACAATCAAAAACTATAGATACGTTGGAGACGTATCACCTCACCGGTGCCGCCCACGGCCATCCAGTTCGGTGGCCCCTCGGGCTCCGCCGACCCCTACATCGGTGTCGACGGGCCCCTGTCTCGGGGTGGCCCTCTGATGCCCACCTAGTAGGCGTCGTCGTCCTCGCTGCTCTGCACCAATGAGGTATACCCCTCCATCGTCCGCGGCCAGACGCGGCCGTGCTTCTCCAAGCTGGAGTTCTCCACCTACGATGGCACCGTGGACCCCCTTGTCGGTGTCAAAACCGGCGGATCTCGGGTAGGGGGTCCCGTACTGTGCGTCTAGGCGGATGGTAACAGGATACAAGGGACACGATGTTTTTACCCAGGTTCGGGCCCTCTCAATGGAGGTAAAACCCTACTCGCTTGATTAATATTGATGATATGGGTAGTACAAGTGTAGATCTACCACGAGATCAAAGAGGCTAAACCCTAGAAGCTAGCCTATGGTATGATTGTTGTTCGTCCTACGGACTAAAACCCTCCGGTTTATATAGACACCGGAGAGGGTTAGGGTTACACAGAGTCGGTTACAATGGTAGGAGATCTACATATCCGTATCGCCAAGCTTGCCTTCCACGCCAAGGAAAGTCCCATCCAGACACGGGACAAAGTCTTCAATCTTGTATCTTCACAGTCCAGGAGTCCGGCCAACGATGATAGTTCGGCTATCCGGACACCCCCTAATCTAGGACTCCCTCAGTAGCCCCTGAACCAGGCTTCAATGACGACGAGTCCGGCGCGCATATTGTCTTCGGCATTGCAAGGCGGGTTCCTCCTCCGAATACTTCATAGAAGATTTTGAACACAAGGATAGTGTCCGGCTCTGCGAAATAAGTTCCACATACCACCGTAGAGAGAATAATCTTTACACAAATTCAATCTGCTGACGTATTCTACGGCGTGACGTCACACCACGGTCAAGCCTTTATTGGAATCGTTTTTACTGTCCCACCTCAGTGTGTTTAGCGAGGCGGTTTCCTTGGCACGTCTTATCAAAGCGGAGATCGTGCCCCCTTATTCCGGGATTCTCATCAATACAGGCTTGGATAATCCAACTGCGCCATTGATTATGACGCTTGGGAGATAAGCGAGTTTTACCAGGCTGGTGGGGGACGCATAGCTTTGTCCGTCCATATAAGGGGATAAGGATCCACCTTTTCACCTACACCTTCTTCCTCCTTTGCTCATCCATTTCCACGCACTTGAGCTCCAGCGCCCAAGTCCGCACATCCCTTCTAAACCTTCTCCAGCCATGTCCGGAGCGGGAGGCATGTGGATGGTCTCCTCAGTAACGGAGGAACAAGTCAAAAAGCTGCGGAAGGCCGGATACTTGTCCAGCGACATCGCGCATCGGCTCCTCGATAAGGGGCAGCTCCTCCCCACCCCCAGGCCCCATGAGAGGGTGGTGTTCCTCACCCACTTCCTCCGCGGACTAGGTTTTCCACTTCACCCATTTGTCCGGGGGCTCATGTTCTACTATGGCCTAGATTTCCACGATCTGGCCCCGAACTTCATCCTCAACATCTCGGCATTCATCGTCATGTGTGAGGCCTTCCTCTGCATCCAGCCCCACTTCGGCTTATGGCTGAAGACTTTTAATGTCAAGCCGAAGGTAGTGGGCGGCCGCCAAGCGGAGTGCGGAGGCGCCATGGTCGGCCGGATGGCCAACGTCCTATGGCTCGAGGGCTCCTTCGTGGAGACAATAAAGGGGTGGCAATCGGGGTGGTTCTACATCACCGAGCCGCGCGACTCCAAATGGGCGGCGGCCACCGAATTCCAATCTGGTTTCCCCACACGGCTCACCTCCTGGAAAGAGACGGGCCTAACGTGGGGAGATTCGGAAGAGCTGACCGGGCTTCAAACCTGCGTCCAAAATCTGGTGAACAAGAATCTCAAGCTTATCAACATAGTCCAGGTCATGCTCATCCGCCGGATCCTCCCATGCCAACAACGGGCCTTCAAATTGTGGGAGTTTGATCTGGCACAACACCAAACCTTGCGCAAGCTCTTCGACACTACGTATGAAGATGCCTGGAAGGTGCTGTTTAAGGGCGCCGAGGCCCCCGCATCCGCTATCGAAGATCGCGGATTCAGCTCGCGGCGTCAGGCCAGTGAGGTAAGCTATTCTACCCTTTACGGGACTCTTGTTTTTGATAGTCTGACTCTATGTGGGATCTAAACTCCCTTACCTTTGACAGGACTGGCTGAAGATGTCCGGGCAGGTTAACTATCCGGCTCCTTTGCCAGAAGACCCAGCGGACGCCCGCTTGATCGGGCTGCTGGTTCCGGCACCTCACGTGGTGCTGGAGAAGAAGGCCAAGAAGAAGGCCACGGGAACTCGAAGGAGTGCCCGGCGCTAGGTGTTGTTGGACTCATCATCCGACGATTCCAAGGCAGACTCCTCCCGTGAAGACGAGGAGGAGGAAAAAGAGGCCTCTTCCCCAGCGGGGGGAGAGAAGAAAAGGAAGGCCGCCCCAGCTGGGGGGTGGAGGGTCCAAGAAAGGAAGGACCCTTCCTCCAGACTTTTCCACCAACGCCGACGACGGCGAAGAGGAGTGTCCCTCGGGGGCCAAGCCCCTGGCGAGATCATAAGTGTCCGGATTCTAGAATAACTCATGATTTTTCATTTGTCGCATAGTGTCTTCTAACGCCAAATACAACCATGTAGCCCACCCAAGGATGAGCTCCCCGCTTTGTCGAGCGGCTCCCTGGATTCGTCGGATGTGAATAGCACTTCACTTCGACCGCCTCCTCCCCTTGTGACGCAGACGATGCCGCGGTGGAGTCCCAAAAGGGGCCCGACCAGGAGGAGGTGGTCCAGGAGGCGCCGCAAGGCGACCTCTTGGACTCCGGGCGCAAAGGGGGCAAAACCCCAGAGGGCTCTAAGTCCGGCCCTGTGCCGGACTCCGTACCGGAACCTACAGTGGTTCCGAAGTCCGGCAGGCGGCCCCTTCGTAAGAAGGGCAAGACTGCGACGCCGGTGGCCTCCGTCTAACCGGAGGCACCGGACAGCTTGCTGGAGGCGCTTAACGGCGCCTCCATCAACGAGGAGCACCACACTATCATGAGTGCGGTGATCCAGAAAGTTCAGTCCGCCAAGAGCGGGCTGACTGAAGCCTCTACCAGCCTTCTAACAGGCTTTGAGGTAAGTTTTTAAGATGTGTAAGAATATTACCGCATAGACAGTAGCCCCTGATGCTTAGTTCGGTGTTCGGAAAGAAAAGCCGAGCTAAGGATCTAAAAAGATATATGTAGGAGTCTAACATAAATATGTCAATATGGGAATGTAGGCTGCGCTGCTGACCTCTGCCGCACTGACTGCAGAGGTCAATGCATTGAAGGAGAGCCCTGAGCGGTCCGAGAACGAGCTCGGCCTTGCCAAGAAGCAGCTCGAGGACAAGGAAGGTAAGTAATACCTTATTAAAGTAATACCTTATAGAAAGGATTTGGTTGCAAAAAATGACAAGAATAACGTGAGTATTGCAGGGGCCACGAACGAGGTGGCGACCCTGAAGGGAGCGGTGTCCAAGTGTAACACCCCAAAAATTTAACCAGGTTTTAGTTATTAAAATTTTGCCAAGAGTTTAAAATTTTTGCCTGCAAGAATATCTTTGTTGATTTCAAAAAATTTCCTTTAATATTAAGGAATTTTTCCCAAGTGGGTCCTTCCAAAACATATTGGACTTATATGCCCTCTCATTAAAAACATCTCTCAATCAGTAGATTTATTTATTTAAATTATTTCACCCTGAGCTTTATTCATTAAAATGACTTGTTTTAGGTTTTGGAGCTCTTTTTGTACTACAACCAATTGATAGATTTAACTAAAAATCCAACCAAAATTTGGAGATGTCATGTGATGTCTCAAAATCACTTTTGTGCAATAATATATTTCATTCATTGCATATTTTGAGTGCTACACATGTTTTTCTTCTCTGGTCCAGTGGACAATTTTGCACTACAACCCTTTTAAATATTTCTTTCTAGCTTCCACCAAGATTATAGGATGTCAGTAGGAGCATATCATTCCATTATATGCAAAAATCCAGGGATGTTCTTTGAAAATTTTGAGTGAATCAACCTCATCTTCATTCTTGTCCAACTTGATGGTTTGTACAGCAACCATATTCTTGCTTGCTCCTTGGCCCTAGATTATTTTCCCTACTTGTAGTCCTCCATGCTAAACCCCTAAGTCCAGGAGCATGCAACCATTGGCATATTTTTGGTTCATGAAATAATGCCATTCACCTCCTGTCCAGATTTGAAGTTCTGCAAAACTTGCACTAGCAAGTTTGTGCTTTTCACCAACTAACCTCACCACCCTCTTGTGCATCCAAAGAGACACTGATCTGGAAGAATTGGCCACTCCAAGAAAAGCCTAGGTGCCTGTGGCATTTTGTCAAACACCTTGAGAGCATGATCAGATTTGACATGAGTCGTTGTTGGCATTGTGAACTTGGTCTCCTGACCAAACCACCTTGTCCCTTGATCTTCCCTCTATCACTAACCTAGTTCTATCGCTTGCCAACCTCACCTGAGACCTGTAGCATGCCACGGCATTCTATCGAACACCTTCCGTGCGTGCTCTAGGTGCAAGCAGAGCGCGCGTATTGCACGAGCCTCGGCCGAGCCGACACGTTGCGCCCCTGGTTTTGGCACGCTCTGTAGCACCACACCACGCACTACCCTCCTCGCACCAATGCGCCAAGCCGCCCTGGCAGCCTACAGCACCACCGACAGAGCTTTTGGTGGCACGCCGGCGTCCGCAAAGCGCCTCTGCCACGGTCGGCTCCGCCAAAGCTACCCCGGCTCGCCACCTGCCCCTGGGAACAGCGCAAGCTTATCCCCTCGCTCGTCGGCAAGCTCCCGTCGTCGCCACGACGCCCTGACGCTACAGGGAGGCGGTCCGCCGTCGTCCTTATCGCCGACCACCTCGGAACCGACCTCCACCGCCTATATAAGAGCTCAATCGAGTCCTCGAGCAACCTCAAGTGATACTCCTAGTGTTACCTTGGCCAGCAGTCGAGTAAGGGAAGGCCATCTTCCCCGAGTCCGGCCAGTTCGGTCGCTGCCAAGTCCCGGCCGATTCCGTCGCCACCAGTGCCTCCCCCTCTCCACTCTCTCCACCAAGAGCTCTCCCTCCCTCTCGCGAGTACAACCCCACACTCAATTTTGGCCGGAGACTACCGCAGCCCCAAACTCACTTTGTCCCCGGAGCCTCCTCTGCCGCGGAGCTCGCCGCCGGCGACTCCCTCCACCCCCGGCGACCCTACGACCACCGGGAGGACCGCCTAGGAGTGGCGGATCCATCCATGCACTCGGATGCCCGCGAAGAACCCCCGCCTCCGTTCGGCCAGAGGAAGAAGAGGGAAGGGGACTGGTCAAACCTGACCAGTGGGCCCCCTGGACCCACTGTCAGTGACCCCCGCCCCAGTTCATGTGGGTTAAGTGGAAGCGCACTTCCGAAGTACGCTTTCGACGTGTACGTGTTCATTTGAAACGTTTTTCTTTTCTGTTTTATTTTAAATAACAGATTTTGACCAAACTTTGACCTGTTGTATCTTTTTAAATACAACTCCAAATGAATTAATTCCTTTTCCTACCTCTCTCAAATATTGTCTAGTTTATTTTAAGATTTATTTGAAAACAATTCAAAACAACTTTTTGTGCTGTTTTGTTTTTGTGTGTTAATTCATATATATTTTTAAAATAGGATTTTTGAAGAGAGGAGAAACTTTCAAAAAAATTGGAGTGCACCCTGCCTTTCCACACATTGAAGGCAAGCATTCTGAACCCCGGCATAATATTTTGATGTGTTCGTTAACACGTTTATAACACCACCTCATTTCGGAGAACTCGTTATTTCATGTGATATGATCATGTGCATGAATGCATATAAATTACTTCCATGCTGTTGGAAATGAGCACACTTGTGATAATAATCATCCTCATGTGCCTTGCATGCATACCGAAAGGAATCCGGGAAAACCTCTGCCTTGGGTAGGCATGAGTTTGTCGCCGGTCTCCGTCGGGACGGTTATGTCCGGTATGGCATGGTAGGGTATAATGAGCGGTGATTCTGTTGGTTGAAATATTTTTGTTATACATGTCATGCAGGGAAGATTATAAACCTCCTGAGTCGACCATAGATCGAGTCTTGTTCCAGTAACCCCCATACTTGTTTCGTACTACCACTCGTCTCTACCACAAGTAGAGTAAGGTTCAGTAAGTTCTCAACCTCTTTCTAGCACACACCGTACAGAGAGGCCATGGTGGAAGATATCGGTTGTAGCTGGTAGGCAGGCCACCTGGTCCGGGGGCATGGGTGTTTCCGGTTGAGACCGAGAGGGGAGGCCACCCCTTAGAGCGCACAATATAAATTTGATCCCATGCTACGCGAGGTTGTAGCCTCCCCACTTAGAGTTTGCTTGACAGGTGTCGTGGGTGATTCCAGACATGTGTGAGTTAAGCTGGTGTGTGCAAGTTAGTTGTGTTTTCAACAAAAAGACCGTAGACGGAATTAGTCCCGATGGACTAAATAAATCTGTTACTCGTGGGTAAAGAGTACACCCTCTGCAGAGATTAAACCTATTCGGATAGCCGTGTTCATGGTTAAGGACTACAGTCTGGGATGGGTCAAGTGTCGGTCTTAGTGTCGGTCTTCGGAGGTGAATATGTTAAACCAGGACTGGAATCACAACTTGTGACTTGTGATAATTATGATTATTATTATTGTTGACTAACCCATGATATTATTGTTACTATCGAGTATCCCTGGGGTCGTTCTACCTCTGGGATATTCACTATGATTGTTTATTTTAAAGCCCTTTATGTGGTGTCGCTCAGACGCCCGACTGTGGCATTTCTTTTAAAGCCCTTTATGTGGTGTCGCTCAGACGCCTGACTGTGGCATTTCTTTTAAAGCCCTTTATGTGGTGTCGCTCAGACACCCAACTGTGGCATTTCTTTTAAAGCCCTTTATGTGGTGTCGCTCAGACGCCCGACTGTGGCATTTCTTTTAAAGCCCTTTATGTGGTGTCG
>NC_041385.1:730339237-730375999 GCF_002162155.2 Triticum dicoccoides
TTTTTTGTGGTGTCGCTCAGACACCCGACTGTGGCATTTCTTTTAAAGCCCTTTTTTGTGGTGTCGCTCAGACACCCGACTGTGGCATTTCTTTTAAAGCCCTTTATGTGGTGCAGCTCAGACGCCCGACTGTGGCATTTCTTTTAAAGCCCTTTATGTGGTGTCACTCAGACGCCCCACTGTGACATGTTTGTTATTTATTTCATAATTTTAATACTGCTATGTTATTGCATATTCATAATTAACATGTTTGTACGCATCAGAGTTTCATTTAACTTGTGCGACTGACGTCATGAGCATAAAAATATTTTCAACACTTCATTGTTATATTATACCTATGTTCATAATGTTTGCGAGTACATTCAAAGTACTCACTGGCTTGTCCCTGGGTATTGTCTTGGCCAGATTTCTTGTGCGGAGAGGAGCGACCGTGATGACAGCCCCGGAACCCACGCAATGGTGATAGCAGCCTCGCGAAGATAGGAGTTAACCTGGTCAACTGTTCCCGTGGGAAATGGAGTCCCATAGACACTGATGATTCACAACCCGCTTCCGCCATCAACCACTAGAAACCATTTGTTGTACTCATGGGCCAGAATGATCTTGTACTACATATGTTGTATTTTGCTTGGAATTTCTGTATCAAGTTGGTGCCTCATCAGCTAATAGTTATCCTGGGGCTGGTGAGCACAACGGCCAGTTTCTGGAATTTAATACCCGGAAAATCGGTCGCCACACCAAGGCCGAAAACAGTGCGGCTGCGGAGCGCACCGAGCGAGAGAAGCAGGAGGCGTGGGTGGCGTTGGTGCGGCAAGAGCTCCAGGCTCTCGTGGAAAAACACGGGAGTTTGGAGCGTGACTCGAAGACTCAAGAGTCCGAGCTCGCCTTGGCTCTTGAGAGTGCCAAAGCCGCTAAGGCCGAAGCCCAGAAGGCCCTCCAGGAGATTGAGGCGATAAAAAAGATAGCGGTGGGTAAGGCATTCTGCCCTGTAGTGTGTCCAATGCTACCGCGCTCTACCGAGCCGAGGAGGGGAGCTCGACGGAAAAGGTGTTCTGGTCTCAATATGCTGAGGCCGGACATCCGGTGCCCCTGAGCGACCAGCTGAAGCAGTTGGTCGAGCTCCACAAGGTGGCCGAACAGGCCATGAAGGGCCTCATAGTTCGGTTGTGGCCTAAAGAAGCCATGCCTGGGAGCTACTTCGGTCTGGTGCGGCGGCTGGTGGACGTCTGTCCATGGACTGAAGTCATCAAGCGTTCCTTCTGCATTGAAGGTGCCCGTCGGGCCCTTGCCCGTGCTAAAGTGCACTGGGGCAAGATGGACGCCGAGAAGCTTGTGACGGACGCGCCACCGTCGGGCAAGGAGTATCGCAAGCCCGAGATGTACTATGAGGGCGTCCTGAAGGGTGCCCGCCTTATAGCGGGTGAATGCTCCAAAGATGTAATTTTTGAGTAGACTCGCATTTGTTATCTTGTACGCTGAAAACTTTGTTCATATGTGCTAAGCAACGCTTGTTTAATTTAAAATATTACCTTCTGTGCAGCCGTTTATCAAATTTGAGAGATGGCGAGTCGTTGGCTTCAGCCCCCATGCCATGAGTGCTGGGGTGTTCGGGATAAACTTGAGCGCTCTTGTTCCCATTCTTGGGTCCTTCGAGGGAGGCGTTCAACACGACGAACGAGGCAACCAGACTATAATGCTTGAACACTCTCACTTAGCCATAGAATTCTATAATTTTAAATTTCGGCGAAGCCCCTGGTATTTAGAATACCAAGTTCGGGGCGCTATCCACGCCTTGGCCGGACAATGTCGACTCCTCGCTCTAAGCGGCATGAGTCTTTAGGGACCCGAAAAACCTCTCGAACAGCGACCGGCTTTCGCCCTATCATGACGGTCAGTTTTAGCTTTCTCCACTGAGGTGCTCAACCCAGCTCAACCGGGGCACAATCGCAGTGGTTCTCCCAGTGCTACCTTAGCCGATATAACGGAACGTAAGGTACCAAAACATGGGAGCCGGGCAAACCCAACTATTGACCCAAGACATGATTCGGAGCCGATGCATATAATGTTATAAGTTTGGGGTGCCGCACTTGTGAAAGTGTTCAGACTTATCACACCATGTTTTGGGGTACTTAAGCCCCTGGTGTATTGACCGTACCAAGTTGTACGGGTGCAACATGTCATAGATGAACATTTTATGGAAAAAAAGGAATGCAATAATAAGCAGAAGCTATGTATTGTTTATTCAAAAGATACTGCAATGAAAGCAGAACGATACAAATAGTGCGATAAGCAAGGGATGGGACTATTTAACATGTCCCCCTCCAGGGGTAGGCTGCGGGATGGTATGTAAAACAGGTATACTGCTCGTAATAGAGACCACCTGGACACTCGACGTAGCTTATCTGCTTCCCTGGCTGTTGCATCGTGAGTTCGGCGATTCTACTGCCGGACAGGGCTTCTGGAAAACGGAGTCCTGAGAATAAGAAAAAAAGAATGACACAATTGGGAGCCCCTGGTGCGGTTGAGCCGCACTCTGGGCATGCCGTGGTCGTGCCCCTCCCCCTATGCCCATGGTATCTCCAGAGCGTAGTTATGTACGCGTGGTACTGGTTTCGCGATTTCGCGAGGGCTGGGGTTGGGGCCGCATTGCTATGCGTGCTCAGAACATGCCAGGCGGTCTTGTTGTAGGTTACTCCGGGCGCGCTTGACGGTGTCCAGATGTTTAGTAGTCAGACTCGAGAATTGCCTTAAGAGGCTGCTTTGTACTTCTGCCGCGAGGGCCGCCGTATGCTCCTCCGTTCGGAGAGAGTGTTCGGTGTTTCCATTGACCGTGATTACTCCTCGAGGGCCTGGCATCTTGAGCTTGAGGTATGCGTAGTGCGGCACCACATTGAACTTTGCAAATGCGGTTCGTCCGAGCAGTGCGTGATAGCCACTGCGGAACGGGACTATGTCAAAGATTAATTCCTCGCTTCGGAAGTTATCCGGGGATCCGAAGACCACTTCGAGTGTAACTGAGCCTGTACAGTTGGCCTCTACACCTGGTATGACGCCTTTAAAGGTCGTTTTTGTGGGTTTAATCCTTGAGGGGTCTATGCCCATTTTGCGCACTTTATCCTGGTAAAGCAGGTTCAGGTTGCTGCCGCCGTCCATCAGGACTCTAGTGAGGTGAAATCCGTCAATGATTGGGTCAAGAACCAATGCAGTAAATCCAACATGGCGGGTGCTAGTGGGGTGGTCCCTTCGATCAAAAGTGATCAGGCAGGAGGACCACGGGTTGAACTTTGGGGAGACTAGCTCCATCGCGTATACGTCCCTTAGTGCATGCTTCCGCTCCCTTTTGGGTATGTGGGATGCGTATATCATGTTCTCCATACGCACTTGTGGGGAAAGCCCTTCTGACCTCTATTGTTCGGCGGCCGGGGCTCCTCCTCGTCATTGCCATGCAGCCCCTTATCGTTGTTTTCGGCATTTAACTTGTCTGCCTGCTTGAACACCCAACAATCCCTGTTGGTGTGGTTGGCTGGTTTTTCGGGGGTGCCATGTATCTGGCACGAGCGATCGAGTATTCGGTCCAAATTGGACGGGCCCTGAGTATTTCCTTTGAACGGCTTTTTCCGCTGACCGGGTTTAGAGCCTCTAAATCCGGCATTGATTGTCGTATCTTCAGCATTATCGCTGTTAATGCGGCACTTGTGCTTGTTGCGACGCGACCTGCCATTGTTGTCCTTGGTATCAGAACTACCAGGGTTTTTGGTCAGGTTGTTACTGCGAGCTAGCCAGCTGTCCTCTCCTGCGCAGAAGCGGGTCATGAGTGATGTGAGGGCTGCCATGGATTTCAGCTTTTCCTGTCCTAGGTGTCGGGCAAGCCACTCGTCGCGGGTGTTTCTGTTTGAAGCCTGCAAGGGCCTCTGCATCCGGACAGTCAACGATTTGATTTTTCTTGGTTAAGAACTGTGTCCAGAATTGTCTAGCCGATTCATCTGGCTGCTGAATTATGTGGCTTAGGTCATCAGCGTCTGGTGGTCGCACATATGTGCCCTGGAAGTTATCAAGGAATGCGGCTTCTAGGTCTTCCCAACAACCAATTGATTCTGCTGGCAAGCTGTTGAGCCAATGCCGAGCTGGTCCTTTAAGCTTGAGTGGGAGGTATTTGATGGTGTGTAGATCATCACCGCGGGCCATGTGGATGTGAAGGAGATAGTCCTTGATCCAAACCGCAGGATCTGTTGTGCCGTCGTATGATTTGATGCTTACGGGTTTGAAACCATCGGGGATTTGATGATCCATTACTTCGTCTGTGAAGCATAGTGGGTGTGCGGCGCCTCTGTATTGGGCTATATCACGACGCAGCTCAAATGAGCTTTGTCTACTGTGTTCGGCCCAGCCGGAATTGCTGTATCTGGCGTGACGGTTGTCATCACGTGTCATGGGGCACCCACGCGATCCATAGATCGATCTTATTTGCCTTGCCTTGTCCTCCAATATGTCTTGCAAGTCTGGCGCATTTCCCCATGGCTTTGTACTTTTCGAGCGACGCCGGGGTGCGGCTTTAGTGGAGGGCCTAGAGGCCTCTTTGTCGCGGCCACTAGGTGGTCGGTCGGCCGCGTCATGCGCTGGTGATGTAGGCTTGGTTCCTTCCTCCTCTAATTGGGGTAGCAGCCTGCGTTTTGGGTAGCTCTTGGAGGGGCGATCGAGTTTGTACTCTTCGGCTGCAAGGACTTCGGTCCATCTGTCAGCTAGCAAGTCTTGGTCAGCTCTAAGCTGCTGCTGCTTTTTCTTGAGGCTGCTTGCCATGGCCATAAGCCTGCGCTTGAAACGCTCTTGTTCGACGGGATCCTCTGGCACGACAAATTTTTTGTCGTCGAGGCTTGCTTCATCTTCGGAGGGAGGCATATAATTATCGTCCTCTACCTCTCTGTCTGCCGCTCTATCATGAGGGGTGGCTTCTCCCTCCTCCTATGTTGAATCCTGCTAGAGGGGGTTGTCTTCGGCACTGTCCGGGGTGTTATTATCTCCCGTGCCGGAATCACCGTTTTTGCTGTGGCAGGATTTAGAGCGGCGCCGCTGACGCCGGCGCTTGGGTTGTTTCTTGGAGAGGTCATCCTCCGCTGTTCCATTGCCATTCCCATCTCTTGGGATGTCCACCATGTATATGTCGTATGACGAGGTAACCTTCTAGTGCCCTGTGGGCGCTGGTTCTTTGTTGTCTCCTGCATCGTTGTCCATACCGTCGATGTCTTCGGAGTCGAAGTCGAGCATGTCGGTTAAATCATCGACAGTGGTTACAAAGTGGGTGGTGGGTGGGCGTTGAATTTCTTCGTCGTCCGCATCCCAACCTTCCTGACCATAGTCCGGCCAGGGCTCTCCTGATAAAGAGAGAGACTTTAGTGAATTCAGGATGTCGCCAAAGGGCGAGTGCTGAAAGATGTCCGCGGCAGTGAACTCCATAACCGACGCCCAATCGGATTTGATTGGCAGGGGCGCGGGAGGTTCGGAGTCTGGAGAGGAGTCCGGCACCTCGGAGTCACGGGCTATGCAAAGGACAGGGATGGTGTTCGGCTCAATCGCCGTAGAGATCATAGCCCCCCGAGGCGGTGTCCAGCCACTCGTCCTCGATTGGCGAAGTCAGCTCCGAGCTAAGGGTCGAAGTGGACGTTGGTGCGGCCTCCAGGGCACTGTTCCGCGGCAGAGCTAGATCATACCCATCGAGACGGTGCGGCGCGCTTGGCTGTGGCTCGAATCCGTCGAAGATCAAGTCTCCGCGGATGTCAGCCGTGTAGTTCAAACTCCCAAATCTGACCTGATGGCCAGGGGCATAGCTTTCGATCTGCTCCAGATGGCCAAGTGAATTGGCCCGCAGTGCAAAGCCGCCGAATACGAAGATCTGTCCGGGGAGAAAAGTCTCACCCTGGACCGCGTCATTGTTGATGATCGAAGGAGCCATCGGGCCTAAAGGTGACGACACAGAGGAACTCTCAATGAAAGCACCAATGTCGGTGTCAAAACCGGCGGATCTTGGGTAGGGCGTCCCAAACTGTGCGTCTAGGCGGATGGTAACAGGAGACAAGGGACACGATGTTTTTACCCAGGCTCGGGCCCTCTCGATGGAGGTAAAACCCTACTCCTGCTTGATTAATATTGATGATATGGGTAGTACAAGAGTAGATCTACCACGAGATCAAAGAGGCTAAACCCTAGAAGCTAGCCTATGGTATGATTGTTGTTCGTCCTACGGAATAAAACCCTCCGGTTTATATAGACACCGGAGAGGGTTAGGGTTACACAGAGTCGGTTACAAAGAAGGAAATCTAATACCCTAGAAACTAGCCTATGATTATGATTGTTGTTGTCATATCCCTCCCGTTTATATAGACACCGGAGGGGGCTAGGGTTACACAGAGTCGGTTACAATGGTAGGAGATCTACATATCCGTATCGCCAAGCTTGCCTTCCACGCCAAGGAAAGTCCCATCCGAACACGGGACGAAGTCTTCAATCTTGTATCTTCACAGTCCAGGAGTCCGGCCAACGATGATAGTTCGGCTATCCGGACACCCCCTAATCCAGGACTCCCTCACCCCTGAACTAGCTCAATCAGTGCGACCGGTTTTTCAGGGGGCAACGCACGCTCGCATCCGACCGCACATGGATCTCCTCCTATCACCTCCGAGGTGCCGCACAGACGTGGTATTATGCCCTCGAGTAGGACAAGGGCGGCATCCCCCCATGGGAGCATTTCCACGAGCTTTGCCTCTTATGCTTCTAGCCGCCGATACATGGGAGTCGGATGGTGGAGCTTGGGTGCCTACCCTTCACCTATATGGTGTAGGACTTTGTCGACCGCTTCCAGGCCCTGGTGTGCCATGCGCCCAGTGTGACAGCTCACCAGCGGGCCGAGCTCTTCATTGGCGGTCTGCCGGATCATATCCGCGTGGACATGGAGATGCGGGGACCCCAGGACCTCCAGACGACCATGTACTATGCCTGCACCTTCAAGCATCACGCGGTGGCTATGTAGCAGGCATCACCGTCCTCGGGGGCCCAACAACCCGTCCGGCCGCCGTCGACACCTCCAGCACCGGGCCGTCTAGCCTAGGCCCCCGCGGCGCCGGCCGCGACGCGCCCCTTCCATCGGCTCACCCCGGCCGAGCAGCTCGAGCACCGCTATCAGGGGCTGTGCTACAACTGCGACGAGCCTATGTCTCGGGCAACATTTGTCTTTGCCTATTCTACTTGCAGGCCACAGACTACATTGAGGAGGCCACCGCCGCTGCCAGGCTGGGCGACCCGGCACCTCTATTGGCCGACGAGACTCCGCCGGGGCCGGCCCAGGCAAACGCCCTCGTCGTCTCCCTCCATGCACCCGCGGGCATCCGAATGGAGAAGACTATGCTGCTGGTGGTAATGATCAACGGTGAGCGGTTCCTCGCACTCCTGGACACGGGCTCCACCCACAACTTCCTGCCAGGGCCACCATGCGTTGGCTGGCGCTGAAGCCAACCGGGGGAGAGCAGTTGGGCTTTACCATGGCCAACGGTGACCATCTCCACTGTGAGGGTATTGCTAGGCATGTCCCTATCGTCATCGGCACCAAGCACTTCACCATCACCTGCGTCGGCATCGACTTGGGCTGCTTCGACTTCATCCTCAGTGTTGATTTCTTTCAAACTTTGGGTCCCATACTCTGGGACTTCGACACCATGACGATGATTTTCTGGCACCTATGTCACCACATTCGTTGGGAGGGCATCGATGGTGCCTTCTTGGCGGCCCCTCAACCCCAGTTGACGGTGGCCGCCCGTCGACGCTGAGCATCCCTGTTGGCGAGCCTGTTGCAACAGCACAACGACCTTTTCGACGAGCCGCAGGGCCTGCCACTGGTCTGACCCTACGACCACCGTATCCACCTGCTGCAGACACTGCTCCCGTTGATGTGCGTCCGTACTGCTACCCCCAGCTGCAGAAGGACGAGCTGGAGCGGCAGTATGCAGTTATGCTCGCTCAGGGCATCACCGGATCTCGACGTCACCATTTTCCGCGCCGGTGTTCCTCGTGCGCAAGGCCGACGGTTCATGACATTTTTGCATCGACTACCATGCTCTCAATGCCAAGACGTCCAAGGACAAATTTCCTGTCCCCGTCGTGGATGAACTTTTGGACGAGGTACACGGGGCACAATTCTTCATCAAGCTTGACCTCCGTTCCGGATATCACCAGGTGCGGATGCACCCGGACGATGTCGCGAAGACGGCCTTCCGCACTCATCATGGCCACATCGAGTTCCACCCTTTGGCCTCTCCAATGCCCCAGCAACATTGCAGACGTTGATTAACGACGTGCTCCGCCCCTACTTGTGCCGGTTTGTGCTTGTTTTCTTTAATGTCATTCTTATCTACATCTCATCGTGGGCGGAGCACCTATAGCACATGGCCATCGTCTTAAACGAGCTTAGAGCGCACCATATACACCTCAAGCGCTCAAAGTGCTTGTTCAGCACAACATCTGTTGCCTATCTCGGCCACGTCATCTTGGCGGAGGGCATCGCTATGGATGTTGACAAGGTCATGACGGTTTCTTGGGCCTCACTGGATACTACCGAAAATTCATCCGGGAATTCGGCCTCATCGCAGACCCACTTACTCGCCTGCTGCACCGCAACACCTTCTCCTGGGATACGGAGGCGACCGAGGCGTTCCAAACCCTCAAGCAGGCTCTCACAACGGGGCCGGTCCTCCAGATGCGTGACTTCGACAAGCTGTTCATGGTGGACTGCGATGCCTCGGGCGTGGGGTTTGGCGTCGTCCTCCATCAGGGCGATGAGCCGCTTGCGTTCTTCAGCAGGCCCTTTGCCGCGCGCCATCACAAGCTCGCGGCCTACGAGAGGGAGCTTATCGGCTTGGTGTAGGTTGTGCATCACTGGCGGCCATATCTTTGGGGGCGGCCGTTCCATATTCACACAGATCACTACAACCTCAAGTTCTTGTTAGACCAACTCCTCTCCACCATGCCGCAACATCAGTGGATCAGCAAGCTCTTTGGCTTCGACTTCACTGTCAAGTACCATCCGGGCCGCCTCAACACCGTGGCCGACGCCCTATCCCGCCGCGACGCCGACCATGACACCGACACCGTCGACATCGCGGGGCGGCCCTCTGCATCTGCTTGGGGCCCTCCTTCGCCCTCATCGACAACATCCGTCGGGCCATCGCGAGCGCTCTGGATGCGCAGCTCCTTTGGCAGTGCCTCAACACCGGCGACCTGGAGGAGCCGTAGCGCATGGCTGCTGGCCTGCTCCTGCACGGGCGCCGGCTCTTCGTGTGAATTACGGCAACCTCCATCACCAGGCCCTGCTGCTGGCCCACTTGGCCGGTCATGAGGGCGTGCAGAAGACCATCCATCGTCTCCGAGTAGATTTCTACATCCCCGGCGACCATGCGCTGGTGCAAGACTGGGTGTGGTCTTGCATGACGTGCCAGTGCAACAAGACGAATACATTGCGGCCGACAGGGCTGCTACAGCCCCTTGAGGTGCCCTCTCAGGTCTTGGTCGACATCTCCATGGACTTCATCGAGGGCCTTCCCAAGGTGGGCGGCAAGTCCGTCATCCTTACGATGGTCGACCGCTTCTCCAAGTATGCACACTTCATTGCGCTCGGCCACCCCTACACCGCCACCTCCATGGCGTGTGCCTTCTTCGACTGCATCGTCCTCCTCCACAGGTTCCCCTCTTCGATCGTCAGCGACCATGACCCGGTATTCACTGGTCATGTCTGGCGCGATCTCTTCCGAATGGCGGGCGTGAAACTGCACCTGATTACGGCATTCCACCCCCAGATGGACGGCCAATCTGAGGTGGTCAATGATGTCTACTATGCAACTTTATTCTTGTAGACATGTGTTGGGCCTCCAAGCGCGGAGTTTTGTAGGATAGTAGCAATTTTCTCTCAAGTGGATGACCTAAGGTTTATCAATCCGTGGGAGGCGTAGGATGAAGATGGTCTCTATCAAACAACCCTGCAACCAAATAATAAAAAGTCTCTTGTGTCCCCAACACACCAAATACAATGGGAAATTGTATAGGTGCACTATTTCAGCGAAGAGATGGTGATACAAGTGTAATATGGATCATCAGCGACCGTGACCCGGTGTTCACCGGTCATGCTTGGCACGATCTCTTCCGGATGGCGGGCGTGAAACTGTGCCTGAGTACGACATTCCACCCCGAGAAGGAAGGCCAATCTGAGGTGGTCAACAAGCTAATTGCTATGTATTTGTGTTGTGTTGCAGGTGATCATCCCCGGGCTTGGGTGGACTGGCTCGCTTAGGCGGAATACTGCTACAACACCTCCTACCACTCTGTCCTGCGCGCCACACCTTTTAAGGTGGTCTACGTCCGTCCTCCACCACCCATATTGACCCCGGGACGGCCCGAACGGAGGCGGCGGGCGACCTTCTCCGTAGCAGGTATGAGATCCTTGCCGAGGTACGCCAGCGTCTTCTCCAGGCCCAGCAGCTGTCCAAGAAGTACTACAATGGCCACCACCGTGGGGTGGAGTTTGCGGTGGGCGACTGGGTGTGGTTGCAGCTCCTTCACTACTCCACACATTCATTGGATCCGTGCGCTAAGTGCAAGCTGGGCCCTCGCTACGCGGGACCGTTTTCTGTGGTGGAACGCATCAACAAGGTCATTTACCGCCTCCAGCTTCCACCAGCGCTCGCATCCACGGTGTCTTCCATGTGGGCTTGCTGAAGCCTTTTTGCGGTGATCCGCTGGCGGCCACGTCGCCGATTCCTCCAACCTCCGATGGACGTCTTCTTCCGGGCCCAAAGAAGGTGTTGAAGGCCCAGTAGCGCTGCAGCGTGTGGCATTTTTTGATCCAGTGGCAAGGCCTTCCGGAGGGGGACGCCACTTGGGAGTAGCTCGAGGAGTTCCGCCAGCATTTTCCAGACTTCCAGCTCGAGGACGAGCTGTTTGCCCAGGCGGGAAGAGATGTTCTGACCAGCGTCACTTATAGCTGGAGAAGGCCATTGGTGCGTCTAGTTAGGGGCTTAGCCCAACTTATCTTCATTTTTATTAGCACCTCGAGGATTATATAAACACTTGTAAGGCCACGTTTTGGAATTAAGCTATAAGTCATAACTATTGACCGGTTCCCTTCAGGAGCTGAAACCCTAACCCTAGCCACCTCCTACGCCATCTCCTCCTCCTCCACCACCGTGCGACCATGGCGCTGTCACGCCGCCACTCGCGCCCAGCTCCTCGCCACCCTCCCTTCCACCCCTACAACCTAAGAGCTAGGCCTGGTAGGATCCCAGCTCCTACGATTGTCTCTATTAGTTGTCAAATCGACAATTGTAATTCAGTGGAGGGGGCTGAAGCAATGGATGCATCTGTTAGACCGGCTGCCCTAACAAATTTGTACCAGGGGGACTTGATTCTAGAGCTGGATTGTGTGGCAATGGTCAAAGACCTCACGTCCAATGAGCCAGTGTCCTCGGAGTGCTTCCCACTGATCCATGATATTAAGCTCCTGCAGAAATGGTTCAAGTCTACAGTGGTGGCCGCTGTAAAATGCGGCTCCAATGGTCTGGCCCATTCCCTGGTGGCTCTGGCAAAGACAGAAGGCAACCAGCGCAAAATCGGTGATATCCCTGATGATGTATGTGAGCTATGGATAACTCTGAGTGATGTTGAAAGTGCAACTACCCCTGGGTGGTTTTGGTAATGATAAACACCATATAGCTCATTGAACTAATGCCATTTCAAGATAAACATGTCAGGAAAGTTCAATGATTTGCATGGCATGGATAAGGATTGTGAACCCCTCAAAATGCTAAGGACAAAAGATTGGCTCAAGCTCTAAAGTCCAAGACTCTACATTTTCTATTTTTAGTGATCCAAGATCACATTGAGTCTATAGGAAAGCCAATACTATTAAAAGGGGATGAGGTGTTGCTTAATGGCTTGCTTGCTCAAAATGCTTAGTGATATGCTCCAAATCCGTCAACCACTTTCTCATATCCACATATGTCCCAAACCAAAAGTCAAACTCGGCCCCACCGATTTGATCCATCCGGCGCCATCAGTTGACATAGCCACTGCCAGAAACCCTAGTCACTTTGGTCTCACCGATAGGGATCTCGGTCTCATGAGATGGGGTTGCAAACTCTCTGTTTCCCTTCGCAATGTTTCGGTCTAACCAAGATGAGTGATCGGTCCCACCGGGTCTGCAATGCAAACTCTCTGTTTCCTTTTCATAACGCTTCAGTCCCACTAAGACGAGCGAATAGGCCCCACCGCGTTTGCCTGACCAACTCTCTGGTTAGCTTATTACCAAAGTCGGCCCAACCGAGTTTGTGTAATCGGTCAAACCGAGATTATGTTATGCCCTAACACTAATGATATCGGTCCCACCGAGTTGACATGTCGGTCCCACCGAAATTGCCTAACGGTCACATTATGTACTGGATCGCTCCGACCGAGTTTTCTGATTCGATCCCACCGAGTTTGGTATATTGTGTGTAATAGTAAGATTTTGTGTGGAGGCTATATATACCCCTCCACCCTCTCCTCATTTGTGAGGAAAAGCCATCAGAACGTGTCCACACTTCCACTACTCATTTTCTGAGAGAGAGCCACCTACTCATGTGTTGAGACCAAGATATTCCAATCAAACCATATGAATCTTGATCTCTAGCCTTCCCCAAGTTGCTTTCCACTCCAATCATCTTTCCACCAAATCCAATCCTATGAGAGTGAGTTGAGTATTGGGGAGACTATCATTTGAAGCACAAGAGCAAGGAGGTAATCATCAACACACCATCTATTACCTTTTGGAGAGTGGTATCTCCTAGATTGGTTAGGTGTCACTTGGGAGCCTCCGACAAGATTGTGGAGTTGAACCAAGGAGTTTGTAAGGGCAAGGAGATCGCCTACTTCGTGAAGATCTACCCTAGTGAGGCAAGTCCTTCGTGGGCGATGGCCATGGTGGGATAGACAAGGTTGCTTCTTCGTGGACCCTCCGAGGGTGGAGCCCTTCGTGGACTCGCACAGCCGTTACCCTTCGTGGGTTGAAGTCTCCATCAACGTGGATGTACGATAGCACCACCTATCGGAACCACGCCAAAAACATATGTGTCTCCAATTGCATTTGCACACTCCAATCCCATCCCTTTACATTCTTGCAAGTTGCATGCTTTACTTTCCGCCACTTATATACTCTTTGCATGCTTGCATGAATTGTGTTAAGATTGCTTGACTTGTGTTAAGTTGTTAAAATCTGCCAAGAACTAAAATTGGGAAAAGGTTAAGTTTTTATTTGGTCAAGTAGTCTAATCACCCCCCCTCTAGACATACTTTTGATCCTACAATTGGTATCAGGGCTTTGGTATCCATTTGCCTTGATTACCATAGCTTTTGGTGATCATAGCCTTGGTTTCACAACCTAGGAGAGTATGGCGTCTAGCGAGGGAAATTACCACCATAGAGGTCCTTACTTTGATGGTAAAAATTTTGCTAGTTGGAAGGATAAGATGAAAATGCATATTCTTGGACATAAACCCACCGTTTGGGCTAGTGTGTGTATTGGCTTGCAAGGTGAATTCTTTGATGGGAGAGAACCGAACCGTGAAGCTACCGCGGAAGAGTTGAAGATGCTGCAATACAACGCTCAAGCTTGTGATATCCTCTTCAACAGACTGTGCCCCGAAGAATTCAACAAAATCATCCGCCTTGAGAATGCAAAGGAAATTTGGGATACTTTAATTGATATGCACAAAGGTATCGACTCCGTCAAGGAATCCAAATTGGATGTGCTTCAAAGTCAACTTGACAAGTTCAAAATGAAGGATGGTGAAGGTGTCGCTGAAATGTACTCTAGGCTTGCTCTCATCACAAATGAGATTGCCGGCTTAGGAAGTGAAGAGATGACCAACAAATTCATCATCAAGAAGATCCTAAGAGCCTTGGATGGAAAATATGATACCGTGGGCACATTAATCCAAATGATGCCCAATTACAAAGATCTCAAGCCAAAGGAAGTCATTGGAAGAATTGTTGCTCATGATATGTCACTCAAGGATAAGGAAGAGCTTCACAACAAGTCAAGTGGTGCTTACAAAGCCTCATGTGATGCTCCTACATCATCAAGTGAGAAACAAACCTTCAATGAGGAATTGAGCCTAATGGTGAAAAACTTCAATAAGTTCTACAAGAGTAGAAGCAAGGAAAGAAGCTCCAAGTCAAGGTCCTACAATGACAAAAGATCTTCGAGTCGTGAACGTAATTGCTACAATTGTGGAAGACCCGAACACTACTCCAATGAGTGTACGGCTCCTTACAAAAGGAGAGAAGATTCACCTAAAAGAATAACTAGAAGAGAAGAATCACCACCAAGAGAGAGAAGGAGTAGAGATGATCGTTATGAACGAAGAACCTCCGAGAGAAGCAAGGATTCGGAAAGGAAGGACAAATCATCAAAGAGCTACAAAAAGTGAAGACATCAAGCTCATGTTGGTGAATGGGTATCAGGCTCCGACTCCGACCATCACTCCAAGAGAAGCTATCAGTCTGACTCCGAATATACTCAAGATGAAGGTGTTGCCGGTCTAGCACTTGTGTCAACCAACTCCTATGACATATTTGACTCACCAAATGAAGGAATTGGAAGATGCTTCATGGCTAAAGGCCCAAAGGTATCACACCCTGATTATGTTGATTTCAATAGTGATGAATATGACTTGTTAGGTGATGATGATTTACTTGTTGACAACTCTAGTGATGAATACTATGATGAAACATCAATTAATCATGCTAATCAAGATAAAACGAATGACAATGATAAGGAGAAGATTGAGCATCTAACTAAAGAACTAAACACTCTTAAGTTAGCTCAAGAAACTACCTTGGAAGATCATCGAGAACTTTTAAAGACTCATGAGAAGTTACGCTTTTAAAAGCTCAACCTTCAGTAAGAACATGAGTTTTTAAAGGCAATCAATGATGATCTTCGCAAGAAAAGTTCTTCTTACATTGACAAGCGTTTACTCTTATCTACTTACATGCCACAAGTAAAATCTAGCAACAAGAGTAAGAAAGATTCTTCTTCTAGTAGTAACAATAATCGTGCTAAATCCAATGTTGTAGCTTCTAGTTGTTCTCTTGATTCCACTAATGATTCTCTTAGCCAGGTTACACTTGAGCAAGAAAACAGCTTATTGAAGGGAATTATAGAGAAAGGTGTCTACAACAGCCTTGCCGGAAGTAAGCAATTTGAGGAAATTGTACGCAAGCAAGGAAGGCACCGGAAGAATCAAGGTGTTGGTTTTGAACGAAAGTTCAATGCCAATGGAGTTGAGTGGGAAGAAGATCAATACCCCAATACAAAGTTTGTTCCCCAACAAGAGAAGTATGATCCTACTTCTTTCCAAGGGACACAAGCTCAAGATGATCTTCCACCACAAGACCACAAGCAAAAAGGCAAGGACAAGCTTCAAGAGGAGATTGATGCCTTTGAAGAAGCTCCCAAGGGCTTGGTCAAGTGGGTTCCCAAGACTACATCAAGTTCTACTTCATCAAGTTCCACTACGACCCCAAGGATTCCCATCAAGATGATGTGGATCCCAAAGAAGAAGGACTAGAGAGTTCTTGAGGGTGACTCCGCCAATAGACTTCACTCATATCATTTTGGCAAGGACAAGAGCAATCTACTTCCACATCTAGCACTAGTTCAAGGAGTCACAAACCCTCTTGTTGGTAAGACAAGGGAAAAGGTAACCTAATGCTTCCGTGGACATCATCTTGTGTGTGCATCACTCTATGGCTATGGATAACCTTGTTTGTTCCTTGTGGGACTAACCTGTGTAGGACTGAAAGTGCAACTCACTCCAATGGACTGCTCCAAATGATCTACAACAACATTGATCATCCACATCTTCAACACCTACATGAAGTCATCATCGACAAAACCCAAGGTTAGTTCACCCCTCTTAGGGGGGATCTCACATCTAGGGGGAGCTTTACTCTAAAGAATTGAGCTAAAGCAAATCTAATGGTGTGAACATAACAATGCTTTATGTAAAAGTGGTAACCCCACTTGTGCTTAAATGATGAGTATGACCTATGATCAAATGTTCTCATTTGACTCCTAAGTCAATATACTCATACATAGATGACCTAGTCATCGCCAATTGATTGATAGATGCTAGAATTGGTTGTGCATGCTTTGTCACATATTTCATTTGCCATTTTATTGTGTGAGCATGTCGTCTGCATATTTTACTCATTCGAGGACATCCACTTGTTGCTTTGTTTGTTTGGTTTCTTTTTATGTTTTGCCAAGTGGATGGACAAGAATTCCTAAGAACCTTCTCTATCTATCTATGCTTTTCTCGTCTCAAACTCTATTCATGCTACATCACAAAGTTTGATCAAGTCAGATTCGAACCACTTTATGTGAGGAGCACTCGGAGTCCCCGATTCGTCATAGACTTAAACTTCCAAAACCTCTTTGTGCATTTTGGTCTAACCGAGACATCCATTTCTGTTAAACTGAGTTCACTAAGTTGATCTAGGTTTTCATCTCGGTGCAACCGATTTGAACATTTCGGTCACACCGAGTTGCAGCAACTGCTTGCGATTCTGCAATCTCAGTGCCACCGAGTTGTTCCACTCGGTCACACCGACAGGGTCGGGATATAAATACCCATGGGTGAGATTTAGGAAATTACTTCAAATCCCCTCAGCCCGCGCATGTCCTGCTCTACCTCCTCGGGTCTCCGGATCGTCTCCTCGCCGCCAGCGACCTCCCGCCATTGGATTCTGCTCCGCCGTCGTTGTTGCAGCGAACATCCGTCGTTCTAGGGTACGTGTTTGACCCCTTGTGCTGTCTTTTTAACTCTGATTCCTAGCACAAGAATAATGCCATGATTTTTGCCACGAATGAGATTGATCTAGTTTGACTTGAAAATTTTAGAGTTAGCTCTCGGCAGAACTCATCTCAGACCGACCGAAATGTAGAAATCGGTCTCACCGATTCGGCTTAGGCCATTGCACATGCGCTTTTTGGTCTGACCGAAAAAATGCAAATCGGTGTGACCGAGTTCAAGATTCTGTGGAACCCTAGCAATCTCGGTGCCACCGAACTGTGACTCGGTCTGACCGAGTTCACTAGTTTAGGTTCCAAGTATTGCTTCCGTATCACCGAGTTTGTCAATTCGGTAGCTCCGAGATCATTTCTGTAGAGAACTAAAACTAAGTTTTTGACTCAATTTGTTTTGCAAAACCTTTGTACTTTGTGATGCTCACCTACTCTACCTCATCTACAACCTATTCACAAGGTCTGCTGACAGTTTTCCTGCAAGATGTCTGACCAGAGTGACAGCCAGAACAGATCTGAACAACAAAAGCAGTTGAGTGAGGGCACTAGCCCCTCTAGCAGCTATGATGAGGGTAGCAGGAGCACACCTAGTAACTTGCCCAAGGCAGCTACTAGAGCAAGAAAGAAGAGAACTTCAGATTCAGAAGATGAAGATTATGTTGCAGCTGAGGATGAGGCCACTTCAAAGAAGAAAGTGCTGAAGAAAGAATATGGTACTATTGCTTCAACCAAGCCAGGGTTGAACAAGAAAGCACCAGCAAGGAGAGTTCCTATGTCCTCCACTCAAGAAACTTTGGGATCTGAACCCAAAGAAACTGTTGCAGAAGGGAAGAAGAGGAAAGAGAGAGTTAAGAAGACCACTGCCAGGATCATTGTCAAGACCTCTATGATGAGAGATTCTGAAGAGGAAGAGGAAGAGGATGTTGCTCCAGCACCTAAGGCACAAAAGCTAATGGGAGATGCAATTAAGTCAAGGGCTGCTGCTAAGCCCAAACCTGCTCCCAAAGCTACTGCTCCAGTCACCAAGACTGCACCTAAGAGGAGTACAAGAAACATTCTTGCTGAGGAGAATAACAAGGGCCCAATGCCTGAAGTTGAAGAAGAAGAAGTTGAAGCCCAAGTGCTAAGGAAGCTCAAACCAAAGATTCCAGACCACAATGATACACATCCTATGGCAGAGGACATGAGCATCAGGAAGGATGCAGGTCTGAGACTTTGGAGGAAAAATGACCTATATGCTGTAAGAAGGAGAACTGCTGTGGATTACAGGTTCCACACTAAGGAACAACAAGATATCTATGAGACTATTCTGCTTGACAAGAAGCCAATAGTATGTGACATGAGATGGGTTGATTGGACATACATTAGAAAAAATGAAGATCACTTCCCAGGTGTCTATGATAGCTTCAAGGCTTGTGAAGTGGATACGTTTGTTGGCCAGAAGCTTACTAAGTGGAATGATGAGCTGATCATGCAATTTTACTCCACTGCTCACTTCTATCCTGATGGCAGAATTGTCTGGATGTCATAAGGTACTAGGTACCAATCCACTATTGATGAATGGGCCAGATTGATAAATGCCCCAGAAGCTCATGAGGATGACTTGGATGTGTATGCCAAGAAGAAGAAAGACCATAACTCAATGGCAAGTATGTACAAGGAAATTCCTGATGCAGACCTGGAAACTCACAAGCTTGGATCAGTGAAGCACTTATTGTCAGGCCTACCTACAATCAATACCATCCTGAGGCATACTCTTTTGCCCAAGTCTGGAGATCAAAGAATGTTAAGAGGACATTTCATCAACTTGCTACACATATTTGATGTTCCTCAGAAGTTCAAAGTGATGAGTCTGATTGTGGAAACAATCAAGAGGACAGCTACATATCAAAAGAAGTCTTGTGGGTATGCTCCACAAATTCAGGTGCTCATCAACTCCAAGATGGGCACGGGCACTTATTTGTTGGACAAGGAGCATTTACCTCTCAAGCCAGATTTTGAGGATAACACTGTTGTCATGGATGAGAAAGATCCTTCCTCAGTGCAAGCACATGAGAAGAGAGAGAAGGCAAGGGCAGAGAAAGCTGCAAAGATGCCAAGTGCTGAAGAGGCATCTCAGGTGTTCTTAAAGAGTAAACAAGATCAGCTTGGATATCTGATCCAATCCACCTTGAGGATTGAGAAGGGCTTGGCCACCCTGACTCAAAATCAGGAGAGTTTGGAGAGGATCTTTGAACAGAAATTCTATGATCTTGATGTCAAAGTAACTGAGATTCAGTCAGTAGTTGAGCAACTCCAAGAGGAAGTAGAGGAGAAGAAAGGCAAGTCTACTACAGATGCTTTCACAAGAGTGCCAAGAGGTCAGAGGTCTGCTGCAGTGCCTGTTCCTGATACTAGAGCCACTACATCTGCACCAGCAGCCACAGCTTTAGTGCCACCTCCAGAAACCACTCCACCAGCTCCAACTACTTCAATAGAAGCCTTCGTCCTTGGAGTCATCTCTACACCACCTCATGAAGACCAAGCCTGAGAGACGCATAGCACTATGCATATTTTTAACTTTTTGGTAACTTGTTGCCAAAGGGGGAGAAACATGTATAGATCATAGTCTTCGAGAGAGAGAGTGTTATTTTTGTCTCTCTTTGCACTTTATTTGCTTGATACTTTATTGAGTGTTTGCTTGACACATTATGTCTTTTGTGAGATACTTGGATGATCATGTGTTTGATCATATGCTACCCTAATGTGTGCTTGAATGATATTATCCCTTATATCCATTTATGATCATTCACTTTGCTTGGTGATGAGTGCATGTTTTCAATTGTTATCATTTTGAGCGCTCCACCAAGATGTATGTGATATGGAAGAGTGACCCATGATCCTAACACATTGTGCATTTGTAGTCCAAAGCAAACTTTAAATAATACACAAATTTAGGGGGAGCTCTTGCTTATCACATACCTCTCAAAGCGACGATGTATTTCAATCTTATTATCATTTTTCGAAGCTTTGATCTATATGTTGTCATCAATTACCAAAAAGGGGGGGATTGAAAGTGCAACTATCCCTGGGTAGTTTTGGTAATGATTAACACCATATAGCTCATTGAACTAATGCCATTTCAAGATAAATATTTCAGGAAAGTTCAGTGACTGGCATGGCATGGATTAGGATTGTGGACCCCTCAAAATGCTAAGGACAAAAGATTGGCTCAAGCTCTGAAGTCCAAGACTCTACATTTTCTATTTTTAGTGATCCAAGATCACATTGAGTCTATAGGAAAGCCAATACTATTAAAAGGGGATGAGGTGTTGCTTAATGGCTTGCTTGCTCAAAATGCTTAGTGATATGCTCCAAAGCCCTCAACCACTTTCTCATATCCACATATGTCCAAAACCAAAAGTCAAACTCGGCCCCACCGATTTGATCCATCCGACGCCACCGAGTTCAGTTGACATAGCCACTGCCAGAAACCCTAATCACTTCGGTCTCACCGATAGGGATCTCGGTCTCCGAGATGGGGTTGCAAACTCTTTGTTTCCCTTCGTAATGTTTCAGTCTAACCGAGATGAGTGATCGGTCCCACCGAGTCTGCAATGCAAACTCTCTGTTTCCTTTTCGTAATGCTTTGGTCCCACAGAGACGAGCAAATCGGTCCAACCGAGTTTGCCTGACCAACTCTCTGGTTAGCTTATTACCAAAGTCGGTCCAACCGAGTTTGTGTAATCGGTCAAACCGAGATTACGTTATGCCCTAACCCTAATGATATCGGTCCCACCGAGTTGACATGTCGGTCCCACCGAAATTGCCTAATGATCACATTATGTACTAGATCGGTCCGACCGAGTTTGCTGATTCGGTCCCATCGAGTTTGGTATATTGTGTGTAACGGTAAGATTTTCTGAGAGAGAGCCACCTACTCATGTGTTGAGACCAAGATATTCCAATCCAACCATATGAATCTTGATCTTTAGCCTTCCCCAAGTTGCTTTCCACTCAAATCATCTTTCCACCAAATCCAATCCTATGAGAGTGAGTTGAGTATTGGGGAGACTATCATTTGAAGCACAAGGGCAAGGAGTTGACCATCAACACACCATCTATTACCTTTTGGAGAGTGATGTCTCCTAGATTGGTTAGGTGTCACTTGGGAGCCTCCGACAAGATTGTGGAGTTGAACCAAGGAGTTTGTAAGGGCAAGGAGATCGCCTACTTCATGAAGATCTACCCTAGGGAGGCAAGTCCTTCGTGGGCGATGTCCATGGTGGGATAGACAAGGTTGCTTCTTCGTGGACCCTTCGTGGGTGGTGCCCTCCGTGGACTCGCGCAGCCGTTACCCTTCGTGGGTTGAAGTCTCCATCAACGTGGATGTACGATAGCACCACCTATCGGAACCACGCCAAAAGCATTCGTGTCTGCAACTGCGTTTGCACACTCCAATCCCATCCCTTTACATTCTTGCAAGTTGCATGCTTTACTTTCCGCTGCTTATATACTCTTTGCATGCTTGCATGAATTGTGTTAAGATTGCTTGACTTGTGCTAAGTTGTTAAAATCTGCCAAGAACTAAAATTGGGAAAAGGTTAAGTCTTTTTTTTGGTCAAGTAGTCTAATCACCCCCCCCCCCTCTAGACATACTTTCGATCTTACAGATGTTTACTCAGGTTATTCTTAAAAAAGTAAAAAAATAGTGTGTTGTCTTATTTTATCATTATAACTTAGGGGGGCGCCAACCAACTTTATGTTCCGTTTCCGATGATGTGTATACTGAAAGCACACACAAAACATAGTTTGTCATCTAATCATAATGTAATTAACACCAAAATCTTTATTAGAGAGCGTGTGTCCTTTCAAGCACATATCAAGATAAAGACCATAGGAAGACGCACACGAACAAGATCCAACAATGGAGGATTGTCATGACATAGGGAGATAACTATCTTCTCAAGCGTCGCTTTCGGGCAACTATATTTTAGGGAGGGGTTTCGCCTCAAGGGAGACAAATGTCACACATCCGATGCTACCGCCTATGAAAATGAGGTCACCCACTAAAAATTAAAGAAAATGGGAAAGTTTGTGGGACGTGAGGGTAAGTGTGTGTGTGTGTGTGTGTGTGTGCGCGTGTTATTGGGCCCACCTATCGCCGCATGGTGACCAAAGGCAATGAGGCGATGATGTTTGTCGAGGTCCAATGTCAACCCTATCCATTGGTGTCGTGACGTGAGAAGATCACGGCATACTCGAGTGCCGCTTTGCGATGAGTGTCACGCCTCCCTTGCCAAAGACGACGACAAGGAGCTATCCGGATACATAATAAACAAAAGGGGTAGTTGGGATGGGTATGAGCTGGCTATGCGGAAAAAGCGCGTGTGTGTAAGGGATGCTGAATGAAAGCGTTTGTGAACACCTCGCCTCTTCCCCGCGTTCTCATCCGTTCAGCATCTCTTCTCTCCCCGAATTCTCCAATCGATCCCTGATCCAAATTAACGTGATCTCATCATAGACGAGGCACTACAAGTGCTCATCCTTACTCCTCTAGAAAACCTTCGCCACATCAGTCGACCCTACGTTTTGATTGCGGCTGGCTGCGAAGGTGAGTGAGGGGCAGGCGGCGCAGATGAATCGGTTGGGCGGCAGTGGCCTTTGCGGCGCCAATGTGCCACCGCTGCAGCATCAACAGATGGAGGATGTGATGGGTCTCGGTGATCCCATGCTAGTGGCGTTGCGCAACAATTACCGCCAGAGGATGTAAGTGCTTTACTACTTCTATCTCCGTAGAAATTTATGTAGGATGTGGTGGTGCTCAGTAGTTATTCAATCAGGGGTTTGAAGTGTATATATGCACTGAATTAGAATCAACTTTCACAGAGCACCGAGATTGTTAACCTTCCTTTTTCTCTTAAAAATGGTTGATGACCTTCCCTTATTTTGCAAGGTCTTGTTTGACATAATTTCCAAAACGCGCGGGGTTGGGGTACACATGAAAGCCTTCTTTATTTGATTCAATTTCCTTGTTCTTGAATTGCCAGAATGGAGCATGCACGAAAGGAGGTAACTGCGAGATTATATGAAGGAAAGAGGGTAACTGCTGACTGGCAGCAAGGGCTGCCGGAACTTGCTAGGCGGGTCGAGAAAGTCTTGTTTGAGAAACACCCAAACAAGGTGCGCTCTGTTTACTTAATCTTTTTTGTATGTATATATGTATCCCTCGTCCATCTCTTGACTAGGAAGGTAATGTTAGGAATAAGCCACCGTGGTGGTGATCAGTGTGCGTGTGTGTGCGTGCTGGTCGAGCCGGGCGCTGGTGCGTGGCCTCGTCGTGTCCGTAGGCATGCGTGTGTGCGCGTGCTGGTCGAGCCGGGCGCTGGTGCGTGGCCGCGTCATGTCCGTAGGCATGCGTGTGTGCGTGTTGTGGTGGTGCGTGAGCTAGGCTTGCGTTCGAGTCCGCCACCATAGGGCTAGGTCGTTGGCGTAGGTAGCGGGGTGAGCGTGGCGATCTGTTGCGGGCCCACCACGTCGCGCCTCAAGATGGCAATGGAACCTCGAAACCCGCGTCCCCGCGGGTTTTTACCCTATTAGGGGATGGGAATGGACATCTTTTCATCCCCGCGGGGCTATTATTGGGCACATTATACAACCCGACACGTTTCATAGGTTTGCACCCGTTTCGGTAGTCCCCGAACCCGAAACCCGGCAAACCCGGCGAAATACATTTTTTACCAAGCGCTGATCCGGCACGGCGCGGCCCAACCCAAAGCTACCGAGCCTGAGCGACCGAGCCCCCCACCCCCAGCGTCGAAGGTCAAACCAACCCCTCGCTGGGTGGCTAGTATCGCTCGCTCCTTCTCCCCTCCCTCGAGCCCTCATCTCTCTCTCCCACAGAATACCTAACCCTAAACCTAGGAGGCTAGGGCCCCACGAAAATATATAATAGAGCAGCTGCACCCCGGCCCCCTTATCCTATACGTCCATATACCTCGGGATATGTGCCAGCCGTTTCCGTAAGTATTGCATGGCACGGTTATGTAGCAGGTGTTTCCAGTGGTGTGCCACAGTGATCGGTCTACTACTATAGGTAGGGTACTGTACAGGCTGGGTTATTCTATCACAGATAAAGACAGACAAACAGTGGACACTCCTCAGGATGCCCGTGACTCTGGTCTACCTGTGTCCCCATTGTAGTATCCATCTGCAGGACAATGCTATGCGGCGGGGGAGGCAGATTCATTTGAGACAGAAAATGGAGAGAACCAAATATGAGCAGAGGCAGCAGCCGCTGGGGCTAGAGGAGTAGCGGAACCAGCTGCAGATTCAGGCCGGCAAGAGTATTGCCGCCGATGCTATCCCGCGCCAGGGCAAGGCGCACACAGCCGCTGGTGATATCCCGCGGCGTCATACATCTCCCGGATCCAACACAGGTAAATCTGCCATTGCTGGAATATGCACAGGCCTTCTTGAAGTCGATTTGTAGTTTATTGGGAGTAATACACCCGAGGTCGTTGATTGGTTTTCGGCGCACGTCAGGGAGATGATTAGCCCTGGATGTCTCTGTTTTGCAGGTCAAAATAGGCACACAGTAGGATTGGATTGCCGGCGGCGGAGTTGGATCTGTGATGCGGCAGAGAAGCCACATGGAAAGGGGATTCAGATTTTAGTAGGGGAAATACAAATCGATTTAAAGCCTACTCCGGATGAGCAATGCAAACAGTAGTGCAGGTGGAAGAATCAGTATGTACCTATCGTCGTCCGTCGGAGTGATTTCCAGGGGCCGATCGCCGGCGGCATCGAATCGCCTCCTTGCACCCCGTCCATGTCCAGTCAAAGAGCGAGCACAGGGAGGCGAGAGAGACGGAAGTCCTATTCACGGGTGGAGCAGTACACCTACGAAGTCAATGGCTGTAACATACATCTGCCACGGTAATAGGTACAGCAAAGCTGGATTGCGTGACGGGTATCTCGAGGTACAGCGCACAGATTCAAACGCGGCCCCTGTGCAGATGCTCTAAAAATCCGCTTCCTAGGGGCCCAGCCACCGCCTGGGTTGATCCCATCTTGCAAGATCCACCGACCATGATCTGCGCCGGCGAGCCTCCTCCCTCCATGTCTTCTCCACCGCCGCCGGTCTGATCTGGAGAAAGGGCGCTGCCACCGGTGACGAACCCCATGGTGGCCTCTTCACGTCCCAAGTCAGGTGAAAGGGCGCCGCGGTCGGCGCAGTCTGCAGCCATCCGTTGCCTTCCTCTCTCTGCTACAACCCCGTGAGGTGGTGATGTAAGGGCAGTAGGCCGTGCCCTTCGTGGAAGAGGAGGCCGAGGGCTTTCCAATCCGATTCCCAAGCGTCCATCCAACTTCAATGTCCTCAAGTTATGCTGCTGAAATATGCTCGTTTTGTTGTCGAAATATTATTCTTTGTTGGTTCTATGTTTCCTTATATATGTCAATTTCCCCGTGGGTTCAGAAAACCTGATGGGTTTAGGGGATGGGCGAAAAACTAGCCTCGCGCACGGTGACGGGGATGGGACGGGTTTACGATTTTCTCGTGGGAAGGCAAGACCCGATGGGTTTCATCCCCGTTGCCATCTTTTGAGTCGCGCCCATGTGGGAGCGCGTTGTGGGCGCGGCCAGAGCGACCGGATCGTGAGCTCGACTGGGTAGGAGACCTGGGGGTCGTGCCCCAGTACTGGCTCGGGTATAAACCCCGTGTTCTGTTCGTTGGAACGGCGGGGTGCCTTGAACTTGAGATAAAACACTCACTGTCTGTGCAGCGAGGCTTTCGTTGCCGAAAACCACCACTGTCCCTCTTTTTTCTTCCTCCGTTCAAGCGCGAGTGTGAGAGAGAAAGAGCTAGGGTTTAGATCCAATAGGTAAATTGCTGTCTTATCATTTTTCCTAATGACGTCTCATATTGTTTCGGCAGTGGGAGTACTACAACATGACGAATGGACCAGTTGAGCCACATTTCGAGTTTGCTGTGACCTCGCTTGCTCAGATTGAGAGGCAGAGAGCATCTTCCACAGCCTATGCTCATGGGGGCATGATTCAGGCACCTGGTGCCACGCAAGGTGCTTACTACAAACCGTTGAATAGTTATTTTTTTGTGACAGACGACAACATCTGCTGCAATAATCCTGGTTCTCCATCCAGTTACATCGCTGCAATTTGCATATAATGTTTTATTTATTGAGCTTCTGTAATTAGCTTAAAGATCAAAAATGAAATTTTAACCTTAAAGATCCATCATCAGAAATTAGCTTTACGTATCTTCTTCCTTCAGACTCTTAATTTCCCTTTTGCTTAGCATAACGTATGAACCAGAGCAGAGCTGAGATATCAAAATGTTCACTGTCAGTGACCATGTATATGCTATTAATCTTATATAGGGCATTATGCTAGCTAGTGTGCCCTGTAAATCATGCTTCTAATTTATTAGCTTGATTTGTGTTGCTTTCTTTCCAGGGGAAACTCTCAACGACCATGTGAACACAGTACTATCTCTGGGAATAAACTCTAGTGATGCTCACTCGGAAGGGTCCAATAGCAATTTGGTAAGAGCTGCAAACTGGACTTCAGCAGTATCATGTTACACTAGTTTTATCAGCTCATCACTGCTACCTATATATGGCAACGCAGGCAATCCGTCTGCCTGTTAAAAAGGAGGTCTCAAAGGAACCAAAGTTCAGCTGTCCATTCTGCTTCGACGAGCTGGTCGATCCGTCATCAACTATGTGCGGCCATATCTTCTGCGAGAAGTGCATCAAGGCCTCCATCCAGGCTCAGAACAGGTGCCCTGCCTGCTGGAGGGGACTAACCATGAACAGCTTCCACCGGATCTACCTCCCTGCTACGATGGAGTAAATTGATCCAGGCCTTCGCGTCGCCGCCATTTTGTCATCCTATCTGAACTATACTTCACCGGGTTATCGTTACCATTGAACTTCTGGTACTCGGAAGGCGTGTTACTGAGCCCTTCTTGTCTGCATCCGTCACTTTTAAATAAAATGTAGTCTCTTCCTGTGGGAAATCGAAACATGTGCTTTGTACCGTGAAAAGATATGTTCTGATCGTTAAAGATATATTTGGTTGTTTGCGCACTCTACAGTATGGCAGGGCATATTTGATGATTTGGTCTTGCGTTGTCACCTTTTTTTTAGTCTCACAAGTCTGGCAATAGTTCTGGAGGAACAAACGCTGAGTGGGGGAGGGCCAAGCCATACATGGAAGCCGGGGGTGCCATAGATAGCAGAACGAGCATAAGGCCACCTCGGAGAAGTCACTTAGCATAAGCCATACATGGAGCTTCCTTGTTGCACTCACTTGCATAAGGCTACCGAGGAGAACTCCGAGGCTCGCGCATTCTCTTCTCATATGATTTGTCCATACCGACAGAACCACGATCCCTTGTCACCAGCTGCCTCCCTTGTTAACACCTCCACGAGTGCCCTCATGTCCTCCTCGGCCTTCTCACCAATGAATCGGTTTTGCGGTTAGTGGCGAGAGGTCAAGTCATCTTTCGGTCTTCGTAGGCTTCTACCTTGATGAAATTCAAACTGCTGTCCCTCTTGCAAATATCATCCAAATTTTGGTTGAGCATCTTGATGCGGGTGCCCATGTTGTCAGCTTGGAGGGGATTCCACATGCAAATGAGCAGAGGGTTAAGGCACCCCCTGTTTTTTGTTTGACCTTGCTCCATGGCCTTGAGCTGACATAGGTCGATGATGTCGGTGGCCAAGTACATGGCACGCTTCAGTTGCCCCACCCACCCCCACACACTCTCATTGGTGATGTTCATCCTATCAGCATCAGCAAGGAAATTCTTGAGGTGCCCAAGCTTGATGCTCAGGTATTTGATCCCATTGGACACACCGATTAGCATGGCCACCTCCTCTTTGGCCATCTCGGCGAGCATGCTAGTCACGTAGGATGCCAAAGCACACAGAACCCCCGCCATTGGTTGCAGGTTCGCTCAGGCTTGACCTAGTACTGAAAACAAGCACGGAAATAAAAATTAGTCCTCTGTATAGCCTGCCCTGAGAGAAGTGGTGGTGAGCACCGAGTGGCACTTGCAGACTTGCTCCGGTGGAAAAAGCTAGGTAGATACCCCTTGCTATGTGAGAAGTAGTAGTGGTGAGGGAGTTTTTTCAGGTAACAGCCAGTAAGTCAGATTTCCCTGTTCTAAAATAAACTCTCCTAAGTCAGATCATTTGTTTTGTGATCTGAAACCTGAAACTAAACTGGAGATGATTGTGACACATGAATATACGTAACAGATAAATCAAGTGCAACGGCATCTAAACTTGATGTGATTGTGTTGAAAAAACAACACAGACACATCGCCTTGTCATAACAACACAACATGACATGGTCCAAGGATCCCATCGGACTAAATTGAATTAGTCATCTGAGCTCTCTCTACTCTGCTTGCTTACTCGACTTGGACAAACCTCAATAAACAGAGCATGCATGCAGTTTCAGGCAGAATGGCCAAGTTCAGCAACAGACACCCAGTGAATTCTGAACCACTGCGACTGCATGTCGTTAAACGATAGCCACTCTATCATACAAATGAAACCAACAATGATGGGATCAACGATCATGTCCGGGCCTTCCCCAGGCAGCTGTGATGGACTTGAACGACATATCAAGCAACTCTGGGCAACATGGATTGCTTCAGTATTAGTGGAGAGAAGATAAAATTATATGAACATGTTAAAGAAGAAGTTCCAAATTTTGACACAATTACGCAATGCACAAATTTACACCATATATATGCAACAAAGATGCATCCATACTTGCTAATTCTAATCTGATGGAGTAGCAAAAAGAAGGGTGTAGCACAAACACAAATACGCACGGTGGTGCAGTGCACAGAAAAAGAGAAGGGTCTGTGTACGACACATCTACATGTGACATATGTGGTCTTTATTTTTTGTCCTAATTTTTTTGTTTCTTGTTATTGCATTATATATTTGTGGGAGCATAGATATGTGACATCCTTAAAAAACATCTAGATTGTAAAATATAGGGTCTAGTATATTGTACCACTAGTAGAAAAAGCCCCATTCGTAAGGGCAGGCCCACAATAAGTCGGGGAAGTTGGGGAAGTTGGTGTTGCACCACTATCCACCGACCGTCTCGCGGAAGCAAGCCCACAGGAACTGGGCAGTGGAGCAAGAAAAGAAGATCTGGTTGGCATCCTCCACTGTGCCGCACAGGGGGCATAACCCATCCCCAGGGCCATTGCGCTTGAGGACCTCAATCCCGAAGGGGAGACGTCCACGGATCCACTGCCACAGGAAGATCCTGATCTTCAGAGGCAACCGAATGTCCCAGATCAGGCTAAAGGGCTCCGGTGCAGTCGAGGGTGCGATGGCTGCATATAGGGACTTAGTGGAGAAGGGTCTAGAGGGCTCCAGCCTCCAAGTAACGGAGTCAGGGGTATCCTCGACGTCCATCGGAAGAAGGGCGATATCCTGGAGGAGGGAGTCCCAAGCGGCCACCTCAGGGGGGCGAAGAGGTGTCGGAAAGTGAGACGCCCTAAGTCAATAAGGGCCGTCTCGGCAGAGACCTGAGGGTCAACCGCTATGGCGAATAGATCCGGGAATCGAACAGCCAGGGGGGAGTCCCCTAACCAACAATTGAACGAGAACAGGGTCGAGGACCCAGAGCCAACCAAGATGGACGTGCCGATGCGGAGGACGGGAAGGAGTTGGATCACAACTTGCCAGAACTGGGATCCACCAGAGCGCTGGCAGAAAGCTAGAGGTTGGCCCCGAAGGTACTTATTACGGATGATGGTAAGCCATAGGCCTCCCTCCCCATTGGCGATACGCCAAAGCCATCGGGTCAGGAGAGCGATGCTCATGCGCCGAGACGACAAAATCCCAAGACCACACTGGTCCTTGGGTTTGCAAATGTCTGGCCAGCTCACCATATGGTATTCTGCTTGTCACCCTCGCCTGCCCAGAAAAACCTAGATTGGTATTTGGCGATCTCCTGATGGAGAGTCTCATGGAGGTTGTAGAAGCTCATGAGAAACCAGAGTAGGCTAGCAAGCGAGGAGTTGATGAGGATTACCCGGGCCGCTTTCGAGAGCCACCTCCCCCTCCAGGGCTCAACCCGGTGCTGCATCCGAGTCACAGTTGGGTGAAGGTCAGCCATGGTGCGCCGAGAGTCACTAATGGGTATCCCTAATTAATTCGTGGGGAAGGTACCCAGGCGGCAGTTCAGCCGGTCAGCTATGGTTTGGGCCTCCTCCGGAGGATAGCCAAGGATCATCACTTTGCTCTTATCAAAGTTGATAGTGAGCCCAGGCATCTCCTGGAAGCACAGGAGGAGGAACTTCAAGTTGGCTATGTCGGACGCGGAGCCCTCCACCATTATAATGGTATCGTGTGCATATTGTAGGAGGGAGACCCCTCCCCCTCCCACCAGATGAGGGACTAAGCTATGAATATGGCCAAAAGCTTTGGCCTTATCCAGTATGATAGCAAGGGCATCGACCACCATGTTGAACAGAAAACGGGGAAAACGGGTCACCCTGGTGAACCCCACAAAGAGTGGGGAAGTATGGCCCGATCTCACTGTTAATGTTAACCGCAGTCCGACCGCAGAGACGAGCTGCATAACTCGGGTCACCCACTAGTCATCGAAACCCTTGCGGAGCAAAACTTCCTGAAGGAAGGGCCAGTGAACCGTATCATAGGCTTTATGGAAGTCGAGCTTCATAAGAGTCTCCCTTTTTCAGACAAACGGTGACGCACAAAATGAGCATGCTCATCTAAAGATTTCCCATCAACTAGGCTAGTTGGGGTTTCAGCACGAGCGCATAAGGATCAAAGATGATCCACGTAGAACACTTTAAGTGGATCCATATCAATAGATTTTTAGCAAGCAAATATGCAAGCAAATAGAAGGCACGTGGAAACACAAACAAAAAGACATACGGAAAGAAGGCGAAGAAAAGGCAAAGGTGAAGTGGGCGAGAGGGAAACGAGAGGCAAATGGCAAAAATGTAATGCGAGGGAGATGAGTTTGTGATGGGTACTTGGTATGTCTTGACTTGAGCGAAGACCTCCCTCGCAACGGCGCCAGAAATCCTTCTTGCTACCTCTTGAGCATTGCGTTGGTTTTTCCTTGAAGAGGAAAGGGTGATGCAGCAAAGTAGCGTAAGTATTTCCCTCAGTTTTTGAGAACCAAGGTATCAATCCAGTAGGAGGCTCCTCAAAAGTCCCTCGTACCTACACAAACAAACAAGAACCTCGCAACCAATGCGATAAAAGGGGTTGTGAATCCCTTCACGGTAACTTGCGAAAGTGAGATCTGATAGAGATAATAAGATAAGATAAATATTTTTGGTATTTTTATGATATAGATTGGAACGTATAAGATGCAAATAAAAGTAGATGGAAAACTTATATGATAAAAGATATACCCGAGGGCCATAAGTTTCACTAGTGGCTTCTCTCAAGATAGCATAAGTATTACGGTGGGTGAACAAATTACTGTCGAGCAATTAATAGAAAAGTGCATAGTTATGAGAGTATCTAGGCATGGTCATGTATATAGGCATCACGTCCGCAACAAGTAGACCGAAACGATTCTGCATCTACTATTATTACTACACACATCGACCGACTCCTGCCTGGATCTAGAGTATTAAGTTCATAAGAATAGAGTAACGCATTAAGCAAGATGACATGATGTAGAGGGATAAACTCAAGCAATATGATATAAACCCCATCTTTTTATCCTCGATGACAACAATACAATACGTGCCTTGCTGCCCCTGCTGTCACTGGGAAAGGACACCGCAAGATTGAACCCAAAGCTAAGCACTTCTCCCATTGCAAGAAAGATCAATCTAGTAGGCCAAACCAAACTGATAATTCGAAGAGACTTGCAAAGATAACCAATCACACATAAAAGAATTTAGAGAAGATTCAATTATTTCTCATAGATAAACTTGGTCATAAACCCATAATTCATCGGATCTCGACAAACACACCGCAAAAAGAGTTACATCGAATAGATCTCCAAGAAGATTGAGGAGAACTTTGTATTGAGATTCAAAGGGAGAGAAGAAGCCATCTAGCTAATATCTATGGACCTGAAGGTCTATGGAAAACTACACACAACTCATCGGAGAGGCCTTGGAGATGATGTAGAAGCCCTCCGTGGTCGATTCCCCCTCCAGCAGAGCGCCGACGAAGGCTCCAAGATGGGATCTCGCGGATACAGAAGGTTGCGGCGGTGGAATTAGGTTTTCATGGTGCTCCTGGATGTTTTCAGGGTACGTGGATATATATAGGAGGAAGAAGTAGGTCGGTTGAGCCACGAGGGACCCACGAGGGTGGGGGCACGCCGAGCACCCGCATGGCCGCCTCGTTTGTTGCTTGACGTCCATTCCAAGTCTCCTGGATTGCGTTTGTTCCAAAAAGATCGCCCCCGAAGGTTTCATTCCACTTGGACTCCGTTTGATATTCCTTTTCTTCGAAATACTGAAATAGGCAAAAAAATAGCAATTCGGGCTGGGCCTCCGCTTAGTAGGTTAGTCCCAAAAATGATATAAAAGTTAAAGTAAAGCTCATAAACATCCAACATGGTAATATAATAGCATGTAACAATCAAAAATTATAGATACGTTGGAGACGTATCACCATCGTGTTGTACCTTGAATGCCTCTAAAGCTTAAAATGCCTACAAATGAAATGCATTCAAACATATTGGCAAATGGATATGAAAATGGAAATGGACATGCAAGCATAAATTGAATGACACAAAAGAGGGGCGCTTGCTAGCATACCATGTCTTGCATGCCGAGGCCGCTCGAGGGGCGTGCCTTGATGCTCTCAAGAGTGGCACAAAACTTGTTGCACTCTTGTTGGATCGCCTTCCAACGCTTCGAAATGGACACCCATCCGCGCGTGCTTTGCATTTGGTACGGCGGAAACTTCTTGCGCTCATGGAACTCACGATGTACACGAGTCCGAAAGGTTGATGCCTTTTGTTCGGCATCGGTCTTGGTGTCTTGCCCAATGTCCCTCCAACACTCACATAGAAGCTTGTCCTCGGCCGCCGTGTATGCCTTTGTCCGCCTGCTCTTGCGCTTCAGCTTCCCCCCGATGGCTTGGTTGGCTACCTCGTCCTCGAACAAAAGCTCCCCTTTGATTTCCAACTCATCCTCTTCCTCGAGTTCGTAGTCCTCCGGAAACTCGTGGTTGAGCGGGAAGCCGTCCAGGTCTAAGCGACCTGATCATGCATGAAGGCGACCTGATCTTGATCATAGGTGGACGGCAGGAACTGCCCTCGGCTGTGCTGGCTTTGTGTCTCGTTGGGATCGTAGCCAGCCCCAAAGGCCGCTGCACCACCCTCGAAGATGATGTTCTGCATGAAGTCATCGTCGCCGGAGGCCGGCATTCCGTTGAACAGGTTGTGTGCGCCCGACAGCATGCCGACTGGCATGTGCCACACGCGTTTCCTCGCCCCTCCGGATAACGAGCCACCGGCCACCAGTGTGGCGTTCAGGTCGATGGGCGCGGGCGCGGGTGTAGAAGGCGCCACCACGCTCACCTCGGGGGAGCATTTCCCGGAGAGCCAGGGAGGCTTGCGGGTGGACGTGGAAGTCGGGCATCGGCTGCATCATCGACGTGTTGGGCGACTCGGGCAGCACCATCTGAGGAAACACAGATGAGCCGGTGCTGGCCGTGGCCACGGCGGCGTTGACGAGGCCGTGCTGGCCAGGGTTTAACCCTAGGTACATCAGCGCCTCCCTCGTTGCCGCAACGACGTGGGCGTTGGTGGCCTCCTGCTGCGCGGCGGTGGCGATGGCGGCCACCGCGATGGCTTCATCCCTTGTGTCCGCCGCGTGCCTCCATTCCTTTCTCTTCGCCGGCTTTCTCGCCCGTTGCCAGGGGGTGAGCTATTTCTTCGGCTTGGGCGCGGCGGCGGTCTTGGGGGGGTCGTGAGGCTTGCCTTTACCGAAGGGGGCGGTCGTGATGCCGGACGAGACGAGGGAGGCGAGGCCGCTGGCAGCATCGAGGTCATCGTCCATGGCGAGCAACGGGAGCGCGCGCAAGGCGGGAGCTTTTTAGGGAAAATGGAGAGAAATGGTGAAGGCTGCCACCGACTGGCGGGCCAGGTGCACGTCCGCCTCGTGTCCGCACCGACGCAAACGCAAAAATGGGCCGGGAATGCATCGGCAGGTGGACGAGAAGCGAACGCCGCATTGGAGTTTCTCTAATTGCGTGAGTGTTTAAAAAAAATCATTTTCTCAACGGAGAGCCAGGGAGGCTTGCAGGTGGACGTGGAAGTCGGGCATCGGCTGCATCGTAGACGCGTTGGGCGACTCGGGCAGCACCATCCGAGGAAACACAGATGAGCCGGTGCTGGCCGCGGCCACGGCGGCGTTGACGAGGCCGTGCTGGCCAGGGTTTAACCCTAGGTACATCAGCGCCTCCCTCATTGCCGCAACGACGTGGCCGTTGGTGGCCTCCTGCTATGCGGCGGTGGCGATGGCGGCCACCGCGATGGCTTCGTCCCTTGCGTCCGCCGCGTGCCTCCAGTCCTTTCTCTTCGCCGGCTTCCTGGCCCGCTGCCAGGGGGTGAGCTATTTCTTCGGCTTGGGCGCGGCAGCGGTCTTGCGGTGGTCGCGAGGCTTGCCTTTACCGGAGGGGGCGGTCGTGATGCCGGACGAGACGAGGGAGGCGAGGCCGGCGGCGGCATCGAGGTCGTCGTCCATGGCGAGCGACGGGAGCGCGCGCAAGGCGGGAGGTTTTTAGGAAAAATGGAGAGAAATGGTGAAGGCTGCCACCGACTGGCGGGCCAGGTGCACGTCCGCCTCGTGTCCGCGCCGACGCAAACGCAAAAATGGGCTGGGAATGCATCGGCAGGTGGACGAAAAGCGAACGCCGCATTGAAGTTGCTCTAATTGCGTGAGTGTTTTAAAAAAAATCATTTTCTCAACGGCCGGGGAGGCTTGCGGGTGGACGTGGAAGTCGGGCATCGGCTGCATCGTCGACGCGTTGGACGACTCGGGCAGCACCATCCGGGGAAACACAGATGAGCGGTGCTGGCCGCGGCCACGGCGGTGTTGACGAGGCCGTGCTGGCCAGGGTTTAACCCTAGGTACATCAGCGCCTCCCTCGTTGCCGCAACGACGTGGGCGTTGGTGGCCTCCTGCTGTGCGGCGGTGGCGATGGCGGCCACCGCGATGGCTTCGTCCCTTGCGTCCGCCGCGTGCCTCCAGTCCTTTCTCTTCGCCGGCTTCCTCGCCCGCTGCCAGGGGGTGAGCTTTTTCTTCGGCTGGGGCGCGGCGGCGGTCGTGAGGCTTGCCTTTACCGGAGGGGGCGGTCGTGATGCCGGACGAGACGAGGGAGGCGAGGCCGGCGGCGGCATCGAGGTCGTCGTCCATGGCGAGCGACGGGAGCGCGCGCAAGGCGGGAGGTTTTTAGGGAAAATGGAGAGAAATGGTGAAGGCTGCCACCGACTGGCGGACTAGGTGCACGTCCGCCTCGTGTCCGCGCCGACGCAAACGCAAAAATGGACCGGGAATGCATCGGCAGGCGGACGAAAAGCGAACGCCGCATTGGAGTTGCTCTAATTGCGTGAGTGTTTTAAAAAAAAATATTTTCTCAACGGATAGAAAAATAACTTAGGGTGTGTGATCGACCTATGTATGTTTCGTGAGGCTTGCCTTTACCGGAGGGGGCGGTCGTGATGCCGGACGAGACGAGGGAGGCGAGGCCGGCGGCGGCATCGAGGTCGTCGTCCATGGCGAGCGACGGGAGCGCGCGCAAGGCGGGAGGTTTTTAGGGAAAATGGAGAGAAATGGTGAAGGCTGCCACCGACTAGCGGACTAGGTGCACGTCCGCCTCGTGTCCGCGCCGACGCAAACGCAAAAATGGACCGGGAATGCATCGGCAGGCGGACGAAAAGCGAACGCCGCATTGGAGTTGCTCTAATTGCGTGAGTGTTTTAAAAAAAATTATTTTCTCAACGGATAGAAAAATAACTTAGGGTGTGTGATCGACCTATGTATGTTTCGGCATGCTTGACGAGAATTCCAGAAATTTGCCTCCACACACAGGAGTCGAACTCTGGTTGCTGGGAGCACCAGCGGAACCCAGACCATTGGGCTTATGCCCTGTTCTCGTTTCACTAAAATCCGCAATAATATTTGGAGTCGTTTTCGTACTTGTGTCCTTGCTTTCGATTCGACCACACAACAGCTTTTGAGACGTGCGTACCTTTTTTTGGGGTAAAAGCCAAATTTATTTATTCATCAAAAGCCACAAGGTGTGGGATACAGTTTATGTCGTGGGGTTGATCAAATCAAACGTGACGTCCCTGACCAGAAAGCGAGAACTTGGATAGACCGTGTGCCTCAAAGTTGATGACTCTCAAAAACAAAATTACACTGAAGCTGTGATGCTGTTCTATTGCTAGCCCGGCCCATGCGTAGGAAGTTACCGTCCTTCGATCTGGTTGGTGAGGGCTTAATTTACTTTTGGATGATTTCTTGATCAAGTTCTTATCGCGTGGAGGTTGTTGTGAACTTCCGGTCCTTTGGAAGAATCTTTTGCTTTTGGTTTCAGGTTACGCGCGCTGATTGTTGCTTGCTTTCTTTTTCTGAACAGTTCTTTAAACAGATTTCTTCTTCTTGACAAATAACTTAATATCAGGCATGTGCGCTAGTTAACTAGACCCACAAACAACACCAGTACTTGGGTATATCAAGCAAAACCTGTGTGATATGTATTGACGGAACCGGACACTATATCTACTTTGTTCTTCTCCTTTTTTTTTGGACTACGGCAATAGGAAATATATATAAAATAAATACAATCTCAGATGCAACAATACAAGGATTCCACTTGCTCGAGCCA
>NC_041385.1:730376117-730415307 GCF_002162155.2 Triticum dicoccoides
AACAATTTTAGTAGGAGCAATGAGTAATTACCAACGAGATTCGATCAATATACGTACTCGGCCCCCCCTATACTCCAATCCTGGCTCCGCCACTGCCCCGGTCGTCACCTCGCCAGGAGCTTTCTACGTCAAGCATCCTCTTGGTCATCTTGGCCCTCTGCAGAAGACGGACCAACACCTCCACCACTTCCGACATCAGCGGCCTGAATTCTGGTTCAGCCTGCAAACACACACATTTCGATAGGATCGATGATCAGTAATATTTTCTGCTTACTGGTACCTGTTTAATTGTAACGGTGCTCTTGAGACAAAAATTCATGCGTTAATGATTGGTATGGCGCTTGCTCGTGAGCGTACCGACCTACCAGTTGTGATACAATCGGACTCTTCAACTGCCCTTTCCTGTCTCTACGGTTCGAGTTTGGATCGTTCAGCTTATGGTCACTTAGTTGCTGAGGTTAAGTTTTTAATGGTCGGTAGAGTGTTTATTACTCAGAAACTCCATAGATCTCAAAATAGAGTTGCAGATTGCCTGGCAAGATATAGTCGTTCGGAACGGGTCACGACTGTGTGGCTCAAAAGAGGACCCCCATATATTGAGGATCTTTTGCCTCTCGATTGTAGCTCTATCATATTGAAATAAACTACTATTGATCTCGCAAAAGAAAAGCAATCCAACTATACATTATCAACTAGCTCTTGCGGTGGGAGATCAGGTGGCTTGGAGATACACTTGGTGGATGGACTTGGCAGGGAGCCGCGAGAGGAGGTCGTTTTCCGGAGGATGGACGTGGTGGCTAGCTCGGGTGGCGGGAAGAGGAAGGACATGGAAGCAACAGGGAGAGGGGATGCCGGCATGCTAGCTCGGGAATTGAGGGGGCTAGACTTGCGAAGGCGCTAGCGAGCGGCGGCGGATGGCTTTCGCTTGTTGGGCGGCAGTGGATGGACATCCTTTTTTTTCAAAGCGGATGCTTCCCCTAAGAAAAGGAAAAACGGACACATGTCTGTCGACATGAAGCGGCGCTGGTGGATGGCCTTCATTTGTTGGGCGGCGGTGGATGGACATCCTCATTTTTTCCAAAGCAGACTCTTCCCCTAACAAAAGGAAAACATACGCCTGCCTTTCGACACGAAGCGGCGGCGGCGGAGCAGAAGTGCCTTTTTCTTTTATTAGGCAAAAAAAAAAAAGCGAAAGGAAACGCTTCCCAAAAAAAATGAACCAGACACCTCTTTTAGTTTTTTAAGGCAAAGCAGGCGCCTCCTGTCTCGAGTAGCTTTGGTTTTCTTTTCAATTTTTATGTTTCTTTCCCGGTTTTCATCGGTTTTCTTTGGTTTTATCTGTTTTTTTTCTTTTTCAATTTCCTTTTTAAAGACACTTCTACTTCTTTTGGCACCCACAATGTACAATTTTAGCATACATTACGATATTATTAATACATGTTTAACATTTTACAAAAACATGCTTAACATTTTTTTAAATACATGTTTTGATGTCTATTTTTTCATACACATTGTACATTTTTTGTATGCATTTGAAACATTATTTGTATACATGTTTAATATTTTTATACAATTTTTTTAGAAAACACATGTTTTGATGTCTGCTTATTTTCGTACACATTGTATACTCTTCAAATACATATGAAACAATTTTTTATACACATTTAACATTTTTCAAATACATGATTAACATTTTTTTTTGAAATATATGTTTTGATATCTACTTTTTCCATACACGTTGTATATTTTTTGTATACATTAGGGACATTTTATTATACACATTTAGCATTAGATACATGATTAACATTTTTTAAAATATAGGTTTTTGATGTCTAATTTTTTTCCTACATGCATGTTATGCATTTTTGTGTAAACCAGAATCATTTTTCTATACATGTTTGACAATATTTTTATAGTCGTACAACATTTTAAAAACAATGAACACTTTAAAAAATATATAGCACAAAATGATAAAAAAAACACCAGGAAAAAACATGTGAAAAAACTGGAGAAGATCGAAACGGAAAAACCACAAGAAAAAACGGTCTGCGAAAATAAGAATGTGCATACACGTGGCAGATGTGCGTGTGCGCTCTGAATCCTGGGGATATGCATGGTGCTTCCACCAACTAGTATATAGCACAATCTCATCAATCAGCTCCTTGTTCTTGTCCAGTTAAGCCTTTCTCATGGCACTGTCCACCAATGCCATGACCTAAGGAACAAGTCATGTGGCTCAGCTCCTCAAACTCGGCCCTTGACGTTCCCAAGTCCGTGCCCTAGAGTAATTATTAGGGCTAGGTTGATTAGTTAGCCAAAGTCCTCCCTCTGTACGTGGTGTGCTAGCTAGCTAGTCGTATACTAGGAGTTTGCTATAGTTGTCTGTTAGCGGTATACTAGTCCGGTTACGGTTAGGTTCCTCTCCGCCTGGCTATATATACTATGTAGGTTCCATAAAAGCATAACCCCCCTGATCAGCTCGCAGCTCCAACAAACGCCGTCGAGGAAACCAGCCATTGTGCAACCTGCGACAAATCCAGCTGCACAAAATCCAGGTATTTCTTCTCTCTCTGACTTTTGCTTTCGCCTTCTAGGTTTCGACGACTTTCAGGCTTTCTGCTTCGTCATCGTCTGAATCCCTTCTTTCTAATCTCCCAACCTGTGGCGTGTTCCCGCCTTAGACCTTTTGATGATCTCTCCAATTTAGTTAGGGTTTAACATTCTCGCGAACCGTCAAAATTGTTTTGTACTTCCGCATTGTGGCAATACAGCACATACGCATGGTTTTTGTATGCCTGCCCTGCCTGGTAGTAACTGTGTTGATCAAGATTAATTAGATAATCTTGTCGGTTATGCCCTTACTAAGGCGCCAAGATTAATTTCACATGCAGACCAAGAGGAGACAAGAGGAAGGAGCAGGCCAATATGGGCAACGCCGGGAGCACATGTATGTATTTGTCTGCACAATTCAACTTCAGACTATATGTATCACAATTCACAAATAGCTTTAAATTGAGGAAGCTCTTGCCCTCGGCATCACGTTGATGAACTGAATCCCTGTGAATGCATCACATTGTTGGTCCTAATGCTTGTTCATTAGAGCTAATAGTAGATAGTACTGTCTATACATGCAAAAGTGGCCTCTTTTATTAAAAAAACAAAGGAAAAAACGCATGCTCTGTCGTTTGTACCCTGACTAGTGACTGGTGACATGGTAACTACTGCAATATATTAGTGGCCACTTCTCACAAATCACTGTATGTTCATTCATATAATCTTAACATAGACAATTATTCTGCGAGGTATTATTCTGTACCCTACCATGTCCCCAAGGATGAATATAATTTTCAGTTGTTGCCTCCTTTGGTGAAAATTTCAGCTCCTGCAAGCTTAGGAGAGACCCATGTTCCACATTTAAAATGGAAGGTTCATGACTTCTCAGCGCTACTTGAGACGAACGCTGCCTCGGCGGTCTCTTCTGCTTTTGAATGCTCTGGGTACAGGTGGTACGTATGCATCATAATCGCAATAGCAACTTTACAGAATTAACGTATTAGATGTATAAATGTCATCTGGTTTTAACTAGTGGATAAAGTAACTGTCTGTTAACTAAATACCTAATATTTTGGGGGTGTTGATTACTCAGAAATCATGTTTCAGTCAGGTTGAACAGTTGAAATAGCAACCAGCATCAAGTGACGAAATTAGGCTTGATTCAGTTATGACTTGTATAGACTTACTTGGTTTCCTTCAATTCCCATCCCAGGTTCCTGCGAGTGACTCCAAAGCACAAACAAGGTGTTATGGGAAATCCATATGTGGCTCTTTCTCTCGAGATATACCACGCATGGTTGGAGCAAGTTCATACAGTGCATGCAGTATTCGAGCTGTCAATATTCAACCATTCAAAAGGAGAGTATTGTGGATGCAAAGGTATCTAGACTCATGAATGTGTTTCTTCAAATACATCCATCCAATTTCCCCGCCAAAAAGAGTGCATCCATCCTATTAGCTGGGAGTCCATACTCCATACACAGTCTTGTGTGCATCACAAGTTTGAGCTATAGATTCCATCATTACAAATCAATACCTACAAGTTTCGTAACATTATCAATTGCTTTTCCCATTAACAAGTCACTTCATATTTTCTTTGCTGTTAAGTTTGTCCGTCGACGTTCTGTACTGTGCGTCACACACTCGAGATTCTTCTGATTAGAACAACGTTCCAAAGTACATATGCATGTTCTCTTTTACTTTGATGACCTCTCGTTAAATGCTAACCAGGGGGAAAGCTGATTAAATGTTTTTTTCCGCGGAAATGTTGATTATATGTTATTTGGGATATTTTCATCTTACATACAAGTTTTTGTTTCTCTAATTTTCTAACTTTTACCTAAACACTGCTAGCTACAACGCTTCTTAGTTTTCTAATTTTCTATAAGTTCTAACCTTTACCTAAATACAGCTAGCTACAACTTTGATGTCAAGAATACCTACTCGAAGCCGCATTGCTTGATTCCTCTTCAGGAGCTACTGAAATCATCTGCTTTTCTAATTGATGATAGCTGTGTCTTTGGTGTGGAGATATTAAAAATCGATGTCTCTTCTCCTGAAAAGAAGGATGTTGTGGTTCAGAAGAAGGCTACCACAGTTCAGAATCTCTTTATCCAGAAGAAAGGGTTCATTAAAGGGACATACACTTGGACCATGGACAATTTCCTTGAATTGGACTTGAAGCACTTTGTCCGTTCTCCTACATTTGAAGTTGGCGGACTTAAATGGTATACATCTGGGTAGTTACATCACAAATGATTTATATAAATAGCATGCATGTGTCATCCAACATTTTAGCTTATATGTATCCTTTAGCTTATCAGTCCTTCAGATATTCCAACCGGATATTTTAGCTTGATCTCTAAGGATGCAACCAAGATATTTACAGATATGGTAGCACATCCCAGTTTCAATCTTTCAATACAGAAGGGTTTTTGCACGGCGTATAGAAAATTCAAGAACGAATTAGAAACAATGTAGTACTAAAATCTATGTTGGCGTATAAAATTTCATGGCCGAATGTATATATGTTGTTTAGGAGGAAAAAAATCCAGAAATTTGATTATCATGTATATATTTGGCACAACCGGTTCTTGTATGTGTCACATACCATATCGATTATTTTCTCAAATTGTTACCGTACTGTAGTCATGCTTTGCTTAGTTTCTTTGTACAATTGTAATGCCACCAAGTTGTGGTCAGAATTTCTGCTTTCAGTAACCAACCACATTCTTGAAATACATTTTCCCGGGTACCCAATTAGTATATTTGAAGAGTCACTTCCCATTCTTGTCAACAGGTACGTCCGTATGTATCCACGTGGTGACAAGTACAGCAATGATTGCCTCAGCTTGTACTTATCCCTGGATGACTCGGTTGAGCTCCCTTTGGAGTCTGGGAAGGTGGTTGAATTGACACTATCCATCCTGGACCAAAAGAATGTGAAACACCGGACTGAAACTTCAGGTTCAGCTCTGCTTAGCAAGTATCAGTGCTACTGATATGTGTGATTCAAGCAGCTAGTATCTGTAACCTCATGATGATTACAATTGATTTTTACTTTTGTGGTGAATCGCAGGTCTCTGGGTATGTGGACAGGGACATACATTGGTATGTGTACAGGGAATGGGATCGTCTAACTTCATTGGACTCAAGGAACTCAAGGACCCGTCTGGAGGCTATGTTGTGGGATCGAGCTGCGTTGTGAAGGCAGATCTCACCATCGTCGGTTCATCCAATGATGGCTAGATCTTTACCTCATGGCCTGAAGAAGAAATAATGCGCCTTCATCCTAGCAGTTAGAGTTGTATATATGAGATGGTGTTGTGAACTTGTCTGATGTTCTTATGTTCATAATAATGTCCAGAAATGATTTCTAGGTATATTGTCTGTGATATTATATTATTTGGAAATACTTAAATGTTTGTCAGTTGATGAGTTCCGTTTGCATGTTGTGTGGTTCCATGATCCTATTTTCATGGCCTCATGCATTCAAACATCGGCCCACAAGAGGTTAACTGCCATTTGATGCTGCTTCCTTTCGATCCAATGGACCAAAAAAATTGAACTCGAAGTTTAGTTGGCAGGAAGTGCTGCATGGACATTTGCACTTAATATGAAACATGGAGCCATGACAGGACTAGGCAGAATACATATTAAGAAATGATCTCTTCGTAACAATATCTCTCATCATATTTTTCATCTGTAGATAAGAATAAGAGATAACCATTGTACATCACTAGCAGGTAGTGCATGGTGGCACGCCGCACTATGTTGATTGGTTCAAGAATTGTTTATGCGATTCTAAAAAAAGAGATAATTTTTTATGCTGAGCTTTTGAGAATTCATTGTGCATGCCGCACGGATGCAAAAAAAAACACAGATAAGCTAGTTGTTTATTTAGAAATTTTACATAATGCAAAAACATGAAGGGGTACGATTACTCGGTCGTGGATTAAATCATGGTTCATGTATAGTTTCTAATATTTTATCTGAACTTCTATTTTAGTTTTTCTGGTCGTTTTATTTTGAGGTTTTGTTGCGCAAATTAGTCAGATGGAGGTATGGGAGCGGTCTTGAATAAGCTTGACATTTCCCCACGTTCATAACTCACGAACCTAGCTACAGTAGCATCACTTTACAAGTTACGACAACATGCCATGATTTTAAGTATCGACTAACATTGTAAGGTACACACGAAATTTACAACCCCTTTGACAAAAACAATGGCACACTACTATGCCATTGACTGAACATGTCCTAGCAGTCAGGTGGGGCCTTTTGTCATACAAATCCATACTATACCATTGACTAAACATTTCCTAGAAGTCAAGATGCAGGCGAGGTGTGATGCAGCTGCACGCCAAACACATAAGCGGGCGCCAGCAACTCCCGGCCCGCCCACATGAGTCCGCCACAAACCCAAAACCAACTGAGTTTCACTGATTGCAACAACAAAGCATACAACAAACAACACTTTAGATGGTGCATAGCAAAATATACATTCCTTCAGATAAACCTAATAGTAAACATCAACATAACATGAGGATATAGCATAATCCATTCCTTCTTCCAACAGCAAAATGCAGTTTCATGGTAACACTGCTCCCATTGATCAAAATACAGTTTAGATGAGCCCTTACTATTGACAACAACACATATATGAGGTATTCAACAAGTTCACATAATGCTGCTCAAATTTTTTTTTAGTTTTTTTTAGAAAAGGAGGAGGACCCCTGGCCCCTGCTCAATACAAGTGTTAGCAATGAGAAAGAAAAAAAAGGGTTTTGTCCGATGTGCTAGATACCATACTTCAACTCGTAAGAAAGCAATTAAGGAGAAACCAAAAGATGAAGACTTCGACTCTGACTCTGAGGAAGACGAGCACCTCCGCCACGCTGCCACCAATAACTGCGGCCACAACTATGATCTAAGGATTGACCCCCCTCCGCTTTAGGCGTTATATGGACTCTACATGTTTCGTTGTAATTCGCCTTTTTATTTTTATTTTGTGTGAGAGGATCTTATTTGGCTGTGTGCATCTTAGTTATGTAGAGGCTGGGTATAATGTTTAATTTTTTTTAAGTAATAAAGCGCCCTTTTCGAAACTATGATGACGACAACGACGGGGAGGAGCAGCAGGATGCGGCCGTACGGGCGGAGGAAGATCGCCACGTTGAAGATGACGACCATGAAGCTGAGGAGTTGGAGGCCTTCACCAACGAGACTAATGAGGAGCCACAGATCGTTGGGGAGGTCCTTCACATCAAGGAGCTCCTCCTGCACAAGCAAGATAATGTATGTAGTTTTATCTGTGCACTTCTTTCATTGCTGAAGTTGTTATTTGTCAACTCCAGGTAGCACTTAACATTGATCTGAACTAGAACACAAATGGTGTCTTGCAGTCAGATGCTACTCGGTTCGATTCGCCGAGGAGGCTACAGTTGATGCAATTGTCCATCTCCACGGTTAGGGTACCTATTTCATAGTGCATATGAGATAGAGATATCTTGTGTGTTGGTTTTATTGCTATGTTGGTTTGCATAGTGCTCCCCCGAGATTCGATGCGGGATCTATGAGACTAGTGAAGGCAGTGAAGAGGAAACAGCAAAAAAAAAAAACAAAAAAAAACACCCTCGAACTAGGCCAGGCCAATTCGGATAGGCAGTGGGCGTTTTCTAAAAAAAAGGACAGGCAGTGGGCGTCGCGGATTCTATTACCGAAAAAGGCTTTCGCCCCGCTATATAGATATAGCAACCGCCCGATACAACAAAGAGTCCAATGCTGGGGCAAACAGCACAAGCATGCCCAAAAGAAACAAAGAGAAAGAAGAGAGAAAATAATGTCCACAGCGTCGGATCGACGAAAACGATGATAACCCAAAACCGTTGCGCCCACCGGAGATGTACCACCTCGCTCCAGGCACCTCGAACCTCCGCATACCAAGCAGCACCTTCAGGAAGGAACACGACGACGACGACGACGCTGCTGCCCGGACAGGTCCTAGGGTTTCCCCCGGTACGCGGAGAGGCGTGGGGAAGGGGAAGACCCGACGCCCTTCAGGAAGGAACGATGGCGCCCACGGGCGTCACCGCGTCGGGGCCGGCAAGCCGGCCCGAATTTCTCCCATCCGCCAAACACCCACAACCCCGAACGGTCCGACGCGCACCACCAGACAAGCCACCCACGAACGTGCGCCACCACGGACTTGCCATCATCACCGCCGCTTCACCGTGGTCATCGAAGCGAGACCGACAAGGACGAAAGGGAGCAGCCGGGAACGAGGAACGGCAGCGAGAGCAGCCACGCCGGGGGACACAACCTCCACCGCCATCGGCGGTCACCGACCGGACGCGGCAAGGGGAGCGTACCAGGCCCTCGAGGCCCGGCCAAGCCCAAAAGGGGCTCGTGAAGCACCCGTCGCCGAGCTGCAGTAGACGTGCCGCCGTCTCCACCACCCCCCGCACGAGCCGCACCACCACCGCCCCGGCCGGAGCCGCCGCAGGCGAGACCGAGTCAGGCCCGCCCAGATCCAGATGGGGCCCAAAAGGGCCCAGATCTGGGCCGGGCGGGCGCCGCCACCATCCACCGCGCCAGCGCGCCGCCAAGGGGCTGCGCCGCCGCCTCTAGGCCACCCGGAGCTGCGCCGCCTGGAGCAGCCGCCGCTGCCGGAATCACCATGGACCGAGGAGCACTGCCGCGGGACGCCACCACCCGAGTCGTGGCACCGCACGCGGGGAAGGGACGGCCGCCGCTGCCGCCAACACCACGCGGACAGGGCCCGGTGGCGCAGGCCGGCGGCGGCGGGAGGAGGGGAACGGGAGGGGGAGGCGCTCGAGGGCGGGGAGATGGGCCCCCGGTCACCTCGCTCGGGGAGGCGACGCGGGGGGCGGGCCGGGAGGGAGAGGGAGGCGGGGCGCGGCGCGGCGCACGCGGCCGGAGGCGCGGGAGGGTGGGGGGAGAGGGCCGGCGGCGGCGGCGGAGCGGGGGGAACCCTAGGAGGAGCGGGAGCACCAACTCTCAACCACTGTGCTGCTTTCGAGTCGTCGCGGATTCTATTTGCCGCGTGTGACGGCGAATAAGATCCACCCGCGCGTAGGGCGATTCTGTGACACCAAGGCAACCCGTTCTCGAAGAAAAAAAAAACCAAGGCAACTACTTCTGGCCGACCACGACCAGTTTGACCGTGGCACGGGTAGTACGACCCCTTCCTATGTTTCCACCCCAGGTGAGCCCTCCTGCCCTACGGTCCTACCCCCGGCGGCCAAGATGAACGTGCGGCAGACGACGCACATGAGTCATGTCGGCGGTGGCGCCGGCGGGATGCCGCCGCGGCAGCCGCAGATGCGGTACGTGGCAGGCCTCGCCGCGGCGGCCGATCCCGAGTTTGTCGCGCTGCGCGCCTTTATCCGACGGGAGATGTAAAGCACTCATCGCTTCTCTTTGCCCCAATTGGGAATTAGTAGACCACTTCGAGAAAAGTCATAATTACTGGAAATATATATTACTGTATGTACTACAGTAGTAATATTACTCGCTGAAGCCACTGATCGGAATTTTACTGTGTAATACTCCTATGTGATCTTAATACTAAACAGCAGCGTCAAGTTTAGGACGACGACGTTATTTCATTCCCTAGAATTATTGGCATAGGTGATCAATCATATATAGATAGAGACTATCAAAGTTGATGACTTCCGCCTGCATATAGATTTTGGAAATCTGGGGATGCAGCTGAGTCCTTTAATTTGTTATTAGTTACCACAATTTATTTACACAATCAAAGTTGATGGTCTGAATCTGATATAATATCGGCTATTATTGCTGGACATTAATCTTTTATTTGATTGCCGCTCTTGAATTCGCAGATTCAAGTGTATAGAAACGAGACCGGTGCCAGCTCACCGGCGGCGGCTGCTGCCAGTGATTGCAAAGCAGATGGAGTATACCTTGTATAGAAAATACCCAAACAAGGTGTTGCTCTCTTTTCTTTTTCTTTTGTATATGTAGATTGTTTTCGACCAACCAAGTTCATTTCCGAGCAAAAATAATGTTTGCTGTCTCCTGTCGTTTGGGCAGATGGACTACGGCAAAATGGCGAAAGGGCCAATTAAGCCACTCATTATGTTTGTTGTGAGGACCTTGCATGCCGAGAGCCAGCAACATCGACAAAACCAACAATGGACAAGACAGATAGCTTCTTCCACCCGTTATGGGATAATGATTCCGACACCTGGTATCACACAAGGCGCAAGCGAAACTTCTACAACGTCTTATCTAACATACAACATGGATCCTTCATCTGGTGCCGGCTTGGTTCCAGGGAGTGCCAATAGTGGTACCTCGCTGCGAGGTACAGATAGTTTTACTGATAGTCTGCTCATATCATATCCTTAGGGCTGTTACTTCAAACTGAAATTTTTCTGTAGGCATGCTGTGGGGCTTCTAGCCTAGAAATCCAATAGACAGCAGCAAAATTGAAAAAAATCAACTTGTGTTTGGCCATTGTCTTCAGAAAAAAAAAAGCATCCACTAAGTAGCTATTCTCTGACAAAAGTGCTTCAAGTAATTTTATCGGAATTTGACATTATGCTCTTTCAGACTCTCAATGTCCATTCTTTTTCTGGATATGACATAGTATCAGTTCGAAATGTGATCTCACAATGATCAGTCCCACAGTGCTTTCCCATATTCATCTATGACATCTTCCAAATAGACTATTTAGTCTTGGAGGGTTTTTTCTTCTAATTTGCCGGACCGTATTTTCCCATTTAGTGATTTGTATCTCTTGTCCTTTTTCCAGGGGGAGCTCCTGATGAGCATGTGAACACAATGTTGTCTCAGGGGATACTCCCTACACAACATGGTTGGTCTAGAGCGTCCAACAATAACCTTGTAATAAACACAGTAGACACACCTGAAACCAACAAACACTTGGTAAGAACTCTACACTATGCTTATGCTTTATCAATACCAAATATGGTACTCTAGTTACTATATTCCTAATGCTCGACTAAACACTACAACCTAAGTTGACTCAGGCATGCCCCGCACCTTCGAAGGATCTCCCAAAGGAACCAAAGTTCAGCTGCCCAGTCTGCATGAACGAGTTGGTCGATGCGTCGTCGACTATCTGCGGCCACATCTTCTGTCAGAAGTGCATCGAGGCCTCCATCCAGGCTCAGAGCAAGTGCCCTACCTGCCGTAGGATGCTGACCGTGAACAGTTTTCACCGTATCTACCTCCCGACCATGGACTGAAATGATCCAGCCATTCGAGGTGTGGTGGACCATCGACATCTGAACCTTCTCCTCATCGGCATTTTGCTGATTCTGTCTTAACTATTCTTCACATGGGTTATATCATTAGCATTCAGTTTTTGCCGAACAGTTTAACAAGTGCTTGAGTAGCAGTTAATAATCTGCATCCTTGGTGGTAATTGGTAAGGGTTTAAAGGATACGTATTGTGAACTTCATCTGCAAAGAAATATCAGGGTATATGGTGGTGGCTGTGTGTATCATTTGATGAGGCCGGGCGTTATCCTCCTTTTCGAAAAAGGGTACATGGTGGTGTTCACCCACTCTAGAATATGTGTTTGTGAAGTAAAGAAGATTTGGGCTTTGTGTTGTCCCTCTGAAAGAATATATGAAAGGGGAGGCCAGATTCCTTGAGATTGTTTGCCTTACGTGCCTCTTGGCTTGCACATTTGTTGTACCATTCCATGAACGTTATACATATAGATATATTAATGTTTTCACCCGCAGATCAACCTGCTGCTAAGGTTTTGGGTACCGAGCGAAAAAAAAATGGTTACCAGGCGGTAACCGCAAATCCAAGTACCTCATGAAAAATCACCTTACCGGGCAAGAAATCCTGAATTTTTTAATTTGAATGAATTTTGGATGAATTTATTTCCAGATTCAAATTAATTCAAAAAATTCGTTCGGTAACCGCCTGGTATTTTTCTGTTACTGCGGTAACCAAAAATCTCGGTGCCTCACGAGATTTCTCTTCATCCGGGATCCAATCTCGAGCTAGATTAAGATTCTTGATCCTGGACAAAAAGTCATCTAGTTCATGGTCTTGCCAAATCATTGTCCTGCAGAGAAGGCATCATAGCCGGAAGAGCCGCAGATCCAAAATTGCGACCTCTTTCGACGTGAGCTACGGTAGCGTGTTCGTGTGCGAACTGCGAACACAACCTAACGCCTACGGTGACCTTTGGCAATGGCATGGAAATACACTAATGTACTGTAGGAGGCGTGGCAGGCTGACATAGACTGTAAAGGGTTGCACTGTCATTTCATGAACTTAATTTTCAAATGCATGACGTATGTCTCCTTTGTCGTTAACATTAATGCCCAACCTTTTCGCTGCTTTCGAGGCACTCGAAGGTATCCGACAAGGTCGTCTGTTATCGCCATATCTTTTCACTCTTGTTGTGAATGAATTGTCACTTTATCTACAAGAAGCCTTTAATTCTAACCGTTTGGAAGGTATCCAACTGGCCCCTCTGCCCCTCCCCCCAATACATTCCTTGATGTTTGTGAATTACTTGATTGTTTGAAGTAGGGCGGATAAAGGTTGATTGGTTGGAATGGATAATCCTAGCCATAATAGGAGCTACCACTAGTAGAAAAACCCCCATTCGTCCCGGTTCGTGAGGGCCATTTGTCCCGGTTCCCGAATCGGGACTAAAGGGTCGTCACTAAAGCCCTTTCCCTTTAGTCCCGGTTCGCCCAGGAACTGGGACAGATGGGGCTCCACGCGGCCGCTGCCGCTTGCCCGGGCAGGGGGGCCTTTTGTCCCGGTTGATGCCACCAACCGGGACCAAAAGGCTTTCACGTGTCAGCATTTCAGGGGCTGAGATTTTTGTTTTTTTCTGAAGGGGGGGAGGGGTTGGGGGGTTTTGTAAGGGTTAATTTAGGGGTTTCATATATTGTGTTAGCTAGCTAATAGAGAGAAGTGTCCTCTCTTATCTTCGTGCTTGGTCGACGCTACGTATAGAAAGGACTCGACACGCTAGCTAGCTAGTAAGCAAATGAAGGAAACTATTAAGTACAGAAGATCGTCATGAACATATACAGAGAGAAGTGATCGACCTCTCCTTCTCTCCGAGAGATTGGTCGAACAACAAGTTTTCGTATATCTTACCGACGGTACTGGCTACATATATATATACAATGTGTAAGATCTCTTACAATACCCTAACATATGAACTCAACTTCCACATGCATGGTGGTATTCTCCGGCTTTATTGATGACGTGGTCAAGAAAGAATCCAGCCAATTCCTCTTGAATTGCTCGCGTACGATCTTGTGGTAGGAGTTCATTCCGCATCTCCCACATCTAATTTGAATAAGGGGGTCAATACATATACATGAATGAAACTCAACAGAAATGATGGTAATGAAATAAACTTGTGAATATTTTTGCTTACGCACTTCATATTGTCTTTTAGAGTAGCCCCGCCTATTCTTGGCCGCCGCGTTGTAGATGAACTCGCAGACGTAGTATCCACAGTAATTATTCCCGGATTCCTGCCACAAGCACTATACGAGAAATAGAGGTCAATCAAACTGATAATGAAGCATTATAAATGGCATTGATGAAAGTAGCTAGAATCAACGGGAGATGCATGGAACTAGCTAGCTAGTAGTACTTACTTTCGGGAATTTGCATCGCAGATCCTGCGACAGTCTCGAAACTTGTGTGGTGAATACTTTCCAAACCCTACGAGACAAAGAAAACAATTACTTGATATCATGAAATGAACAAAGTTGCCAATATGGTGCGATAATGATCGATTCAACTTACTTCTCGAGCATTTTAGACATGTCTGCATATTCCTTGCGATCTTTCCGTCTCGAGTCTAAGATGCTTACTAGTCCCTGCTCAAGCTTAATCTCTAGGAGAATATAATGGAAACTGCACACGCATGCATATAACTCATCAGTTACATTAATTACTATAACCTCGAGTAATAATTAAGGGAAACCAAATATGCACAAGACAGTAACACTCACTTGAAGTTGTAAGGAAAGAGTATTGTATCTTTGTTTTGATTTATTACGAACGATCGTAGCAAGTTCTCCTCGGTTTCTTCGGCATGAAATTTAACCGTAAATTCATCTATGAGATTTGTGTTAATGAACCCAATATCATACATTTCATCTTTTCTGCATTCGAAAATCTTTAATCTACATAATATAGTGAGGATAATTACATATACATGCAATGAAAGAGCTGAGCTATATGTAGAGACTTAATGACAGAAGTAGTATTTACAGACAGTAGCAAGTGACCGTTAATTTATCGAGGGCCTTTATATTGAAAAACTGGAAGAACTCCTCAAATGGAACAGACAACTCCTGAATTCCAACGAGGTTGTGTTGATCCTCTTTAACTTCCAGTGTCAAAGTATCGATTTTATTCCCAGCTGACTGCGCCTTTCTGCAGGTTTCCATGTACCAATCATGGAATATTCGCATCATCGTTGTTAGAGTAGTTCCATCTTTGATGAGAGGCTTCTCGTACTCATATTTGAATTCTTCCACCTCCATTATATCAAAATGTGCATCATCATAATCTCCAGGATTGGTACCGGGCAAGACCACCGGATGATTAGTGACGATATCGCTAGACACCTTGAGCGGAGGGCACGATTGGTTCGCTTGTTCGCCGAGCTGGGGATTTTTTCCTAGTTCTTCGTTCTTGTAGCCTTTTGTCACTGTAAGTACTTCCCGACCGCTTCGCTTCCTTATATGCCTGTTCAGTAATGCACTCATAGTTGGTTTGCAGCGTAGACAGTGGTGGTCGCTGCAGGGCATCCAAAGTGTGCTTTGCTTTCACCGGATCTATCTTCTCCTCCGGAGGTGGATGTCTCTTAGCTCTTTGCGTTGCGAAGTAGTCCCTCACTTGGGCTTGACAGATCTCCTCGTTTTCCTTCTCGGTCATCTCGTATGGTAACTTCTCTGGAGTCTTGAGAGATGGACCGTATCTGTATTGCCTCCCACCTGTACTGCTAGACGCTGGAGCAGGCCGAGCGGCTGCGGATTTCTTCTTTAGTTGCTTACGAGGTGGAGGAGAAGGACTGCGACGCACCGGAGTAGCCGGAGCGGCGGCGGGTCTCTTCCGCCCTTGCTGACGAGGCGGAGAAGGAGGAGGCTGGCTGGTCGGGCGCGCCGACACAGTCAAAGAAGGAGGCGAAGTGCCGCGATGCGCCAAAGAAGGAGGCGGAGTGCCCTGATCACTTGCCGGAGGAGCAGGCGGAGGAGGAGGCGGAGTGCCTTGACTCGCCTGAGGAGGAGGAGGAGGGGGAGGCATCCAGTTCGGAAGGTTGATGAGCTCCTTCCGCCATAGGCATGGAGTCTTCAAAGCAGAACCCAGCCGAGTCTCCCCTTCACCGGTAGGGTGGTCAAGCACAAGCTCCTCAAATCCCTCCGTTATTTCTTCCACCGTCACCCTAGCATATCCTTCTGGAATTGGACGGCAGTGAAAAGTTGCGCCGGGTTCAGGAGGTCAAACAGAGCCGACAGCCGCCTTGACTTTGTACTTCTGCCATTGCGTCATAAGGTGGAAATGTTGAGACTCCGTGATAGCATCCACGGGGTAGCTAGCAGGAGCCGTGAAGACAGGATCCAGCTGAAGCTGCTCGGTGGAAGCCACGCTACTTCTCCGCTGAGTTGGCGGGGTAGCTTCGGGGGTAGCTTCGGCAGGTCGCTTGCTTCGAACTGCATCTCGTCCCTCTAGCTTCTGTACCCTTGCGTGCAGCTCCTGCAGTTCGATTTGCTCCACCTTCCTCCTCCTCTCTTGGCATTTGTAACTGCCTGCGTCCGGAAACCCAACCTTCCACGAAACGGAGCCTGGCGTGCCTCGTGTCCGTCCAGGGTGCTCAGGATTCCCGAGGGCCATTGTGAGCTCGTCCTTCTCTCTGTCTGGAACGAACGTCCCTTCCTGCGCTGCGTTAATATAGTGCTGAAGCTTCATGAGGGGTATTCGCAACTGCTCCCTTGTCCAAATGCACTTCCCCGTTACAGGGTCCAAGGTTCCGCCAACCCCAAAGAACCAAGTCCGGCAACTGTCTGGCTAGTTCAATGTCTCTGGTTCGACCCCTTTATCAAGCAGGTCGTTCTCAACCTTGGCCCACAACGGTCGGGCTTTGAGGTATCCACCTGACCCTGTGCGATGGTGATGCTCCTTCTTCACAGCATTTATTATCTTGTTTATTACTAACATCTTCTTACTCCTCTCTGATGTCTTGTTGGCCACAAATGCGTCCCATTGATCTCCGAGCTTCCCGTACCGGCTGAGGAATTCTGGTGTCTTTTCTTTGTCGACAAACTTTGCTTTCAGGTCATTCTTCCACTTCCTGAATAGATCTGCCATCTTCTTGGGAGCAAAGGACTTGATCAATGGCTCTATAACTGGATTCTCCTGATCCTCCTCTTCTTGTAGGGTGAAATTTACCTTCAGTGCTTTCCAAAGATCAGCTTTCTGTCTATCTTCGACAAAAGAAACTTGAAGCTCTTTATCCTTAGTCTGATTCCATAGCTCTATGCTGATCGGGATCATGTCCCTAACATGAACCCCGCATTGAGCAGTAAAGGCCTCGTTGGTCTGGAGGGGTTCAATCGGTTGGCCATCACGCGCGATTGCTGTGATCGTGAACCTTTCATCTGATCGCAACTTTTTCTTTGGGCCTCGTCTCTTTACCGAAGTTGTGCTCGATCCGGAGGGCTAGAAATAAGAAGAAAGATGAGAGTTAATATGTGTAGATACCAAAAAAATGAATGCATCTATTAGCTATAGTCAGCATAGGCTTAATTAATATATACCTGTCCAGACTCTGTTCGGTCACCGGAGCTGTCATCACGGCCTCCTTCTTGCACCGGCCTTCGGTCACCGGTCACGGTCTCCTCCGTTGTTAGAGGACCGTAGCCTGCTTCTTCACCCTCTCCTTCCAGACCATCAGTTTCGTTGAGATACGACATGACATCAGCTTCGGCTGCGATTATGTCCCCCAACATCCGTTCTGCTTCCTCGTCTCGGCCGTGCTCCATAGTTTCTGCAAATATTACAACATGGCAATTATTATACAAACATGACATATGGATATATTAGTGGCAAATGTAGACCTAGCTATAGCTATTCACAACAAGGAATTATATTAATTAATGCCTCGACGCTTCTCTAGGGTTTGGGGTGGCCTCGGCAACGCTTAAAGGGTTCGGGGTGGCCTCAACGACAACGCTCTTTTAACTTGGTAAAGGAGGTGGTATATCGACAATGATGACATACATACATGGGAAAAAATGTTATCGGGGAGGGGGTATATCGACCCCCCTCATGTCGAAGTTATCGGGGAGGGGGTATATCGATCCCCCCTCATGTTGAATTCCCGAGAGAGTTAGGAACCGGAGGGGGACTCCCCCCTCATGTCTGGGGAGTTTTTACTCCCTCTCTCCCATGAAACATTCATCAAACAACTTAATACGAGTTTTAACAGAAAACATTCATCGAACAAAATTACAACAGAAAAAATTGACCAAGTTTTCATATATCATCATCATCATCTACTACAAAAAATTGACATATTCTTTGCATATTCGACAATAATATCACCAAAAAAATTCTATGAAGTTAACATTAAAATTCTAACTTTTGCATATTCCTAGAACCCTCGAACCCTCGACCCTCGACCCTCGAACCCTCGTCCATAGAACCCTCGAACCCTCGACCCCTCAAACCCTCGAACCCTCGACAACCCTCGAACCCTCGACCCCCTCCCCCCTCCTCATGTCAAAGTTATTGGGGAGGGGGTATATCGACCCCCCCCTCATGTCGAAGTTATCGGGGAGGTGGTATATCGACAACGACATACCCGATAAAAAATAAGAAGAGGAAGAAGAAGAAGAAAAAAGAGGAGAAGAAGAAAGGAATAGAGAGAGGAGAAGATCGAAGAAAAAAAAGAAGAAAAAAAGAGGAGAAGAAGAAAGGAATAGAGGTGAAGAAGAAAAAAATAATATTCTATTTTTTTTCTTCTTCACCTCTATTCCTTTCTTCTTCTCCTCTTTTTTTTCTTTTTTTTCTCTTCTTATTTATTTCTCCTCTTCTTCTCCTTTCTTCCTCTCCTTCTTCCTCTTCTTATTTTCCTTTTTTCCTCTTCTTCTTTTTCTTCTAAATATGAATTGAAAAAAAAATACATATACATATACACACATACACACATTTATACACATACTGTACCAAAATAGGGGCGCTCTTTTGTACCCCTTATTTGTGCACGGGCAGTCAGAGCCGCGCGGACGGCCACACTTAAGCAGGGTAGAGACAGGAAATCAGAGCCACAACACAGAGTCAAAGCAACACCAAGACAGAAGCATAAAGGGCAGAAAGATGAGGTGGTTTCCCCTGGCAAGACCCTTGCCGGGCCCTTGCCGGGGCAGCCTACCTGATGCCAGCAGGGCGCGCCGCCCTTGGGCCCTAGTTTCTCCAGTGTCACCTACCACGTTGAGACATGGGCTCGAGGGGCGCCTCCATGGTGGCATGCAGATCTTTGTGAAGACAAGGAGCACTTTGAATCAGAAGAGTAAAAGACGACGAACCTCGGCGAGATCCTCGCCGAGGGAACCCACAAGACCCCCGGCAAGAACCTTGCCGGGAACGACCGCAACACTGCGGCAAGACCCTTGTCGGGGCCCCGGCAAGGCCCTTGCCGAGGGCATTCGCGAGGCCACAGCTAGGCCCGCACCCGCCAAACTTCTATTACCACTCCCATGCAGCTGCCAGCCCACCAGCTGGGCAGGCGCCTGCGTGTCCGCATGGGGCTTCTCGGCCAACTCAACGCATGCCTGCATGGTGGCATGCAAATCTTCGTGAAGGCCCTACCACCGCGCCACCTCAGCAGCCTGCCAACCTACATGGCGCTGGCCGCCTCGCTGGCCCAGGCGCATGTCAAGACAGGGCAAAGTGGCGGTAAAGTGAAGGGGACACGTTAGAGGCGCATTAAATGCGTCTTGTCTTGTAATAGCTAGCAATAGGCTTAACCACAGTACCCCGATGCCACCTCCTGTGTGCCACTATTGCGATCCCCTTGCCTATAAAAGGAGGCCCGATGCATCCAGGAGAAGGATTCAAACTTTTGGACAAGTTACGCCCATTGTAGCTAGTTCAAGAACCTCAAGAACACAAATACACACATCAAAGCAGGACTAGGGTATTACGCATCTCTGCGCCCCGAACCTGGGTAAACGATCCGCGTGCTCGTACTGACTGCTAATCCTGCTCTCCTCACAATCCAACGCCCCTCAACCGTAGTAGGGATTCTCGTGATCCCATAGGCGCCGTTTCCCACCGACATCTTTGGCACGCCAGGTAGGGGGCGTAGTAGTGAGCATCTGGTTTAGTAGCTAGTAGCACCACTCTTCATCGCCATGGCTTTCAAGGAAGAAGGCGACCATGTGAGCAGCCCCGTCGGCGGATGCGGCGAGCGTTCGCGCGACGACAAAAAAAGCTAAGTCATGCGAAAACTTTGAATAATTCCTTCTTATATAAGGTTATCTTCCTCAAAGATCTTTATTCTCTATGGGAAACCTGCACGCAGTGGGGCGGCCCTTCCGTTGTCGACAACACTCTTGGTCTATTTCGAGTTCGCTCAACAGATCGAGCGGCTGCCTTGAGAGCGACAGGGTGGCCTTCCGCTATTGGCAACGCTCTCGCTCTGCCTCGAGTCCGCTCAGCGGTTCGAGCGGCCACGCTGAGAATGGCAAGGTGGTTTGCATGACGGCAAGCACGCCCTGCCAGCCGCTAAAGGATCCGTCCTTCGAAGCGCAGCGGTTTGGGTATACGCGCCGGCAAGCCTACCTAGTAAGCGTAGGGTGGACGTGCAGAGAAGGGTTAAACGGGGAAATAGCATGCACCATATTAAAAGTACTGCAAAGTTATATTACACCAATTGTTGCTGCGGTTCTAACTAAAGATGTGAATTGTCTTGGTCATGAACCCGCAACAGCAACAAGAAACGGGGCGCCTAGTCCGGCCGCTGGCCCTCCAACCTCTGGATTCCACCGACACGGCTCATGATGGGCTCGATGCGCTCCTCGATCCCCGAGAGGTCTGCATCGCCCGACAAGCTGTCCAGCGCGGCGTCGAAATCGAGGTTGGGGTTCTAGAATGCCAAGTTGGTGAGAACCTTGGTCATGGCGCCCTAGCAAATTATCCGGGACTCGTTGGCCAAGGAGCTCGCCTGGTTGGAGTCGAGCTGTTCCAGGGCACCAAGGACGCCCTCGAAGAACAAGGTCAGCTTGGCGTGGGTCTCGTGCCTGGCTCCGAGGCATACCTCACCTCCGGCATCCTCATGTCGGCCAGCTGCTTGGTGATCCTGTTGGTGACGTCGGCAAGGCGGTCGGTCCAAATTTTGTCGCCCTTCACGAAATCTGCGTGGTTGGCGGCGTCGTTCTTCCGCAGCTGCTTCTCCTCCGCCAAGCTCTTGCTCACGGTTCCTTCCCGGGCTGTGGCCTCCGTGAGCGTCTTCTCAAGACCCTCCAGCTTCCGCTTTAGGTCATCAATGGAGTCGTTGGCGCGGGAGAGCTGCTCGGCCTTGGCCAGGTTTTCGTCCTGCGCCTGCAACAAAGTGCAGCGGGCCGAATCCCTCTCCTCCACCAGCTGATCGACCCTAGCTTTCAAGCCATCCCGCTCTACGTCCAGCTCCTTCACTTTTTTGCCGTGGGCCAGGGCCTAGGCATCGAGCGCCTCCTTGTACTTGTCCTCCAGCTCTTGGGTCCACGCCGTGACAAGCTTTTCGATCTCCTCATACTTGCCGCGGAGTACGGCAGAAAGCTTCGCCTAACGGTTGATACGTCTCCAACGTATCTATAATTTTTGATTGTTCCATGCTATTATATTACCCCTTTTGGATGTTTATGGGCTTATTTTACACATTTATATCATTTTTGGGACTAACCTACTAACTGGAGGCCCAGCCCATATTACTGTTTTTTTGCCAATTTCAGTATTTCGAAGAAAAGGAATATCAAACGGAGTCCAAACGGAATGAAACCTCCGGGAGCGTGATTTTTGGAACGAACGTGATCCAGAGGACTTGGGGTGCAAGCCAAGAAGCTGCTGAGGCTCCCACAAGATAGGAGCCCCCCCTGTAGAGCGCGCCCCCTATCTCGTGGGCCCCTCAGGCGGCCACCGACGTACTTCTTCCTCCTATATATACCTACGTACCCCAAAAACATCCAGGAGCAGGACGAAACACAATTTCCACCACCACAACCTTCTGTATCTGTGAGATCTCATCTTGGAGCCTTCGCTGGCACTCTACCGGAGGGGGAATCGACCATGGAGGGCTTCTACATCAACATCCTTGCCCCTCCGATGAGTTGTGAGTAGTTTACCATAGACCTACGGGTCCATAGTTATTAGCTAGATGGCTTCTTCTCTCCTTTTGGATCTCAATACAATGTTCTCCCCCTCTCTTGTGGAGATCTATTCGATGTAAACTCTTTTTGCGGTGTGTTTGTCGAGATCCGATGAATTGTGGGTTTATGATCAAGTTTATCTATGAATAATATTTGAATCTTCACTGAATTCTTTTATGTATGATTGAGTTATCTTTGCAAGTCTCTTCGAATTATCAGTTTGGTTTGGCCTACTAGATTGATCTTTCTTGCCATGGGAGAAGTGCTTAGCTTTGGGTTCAATCTTGCGGTGTCCTTACCCAGTGACAGAAAGGGTTGCAAGGCATGTATTGTATTGTTGCCATCGAGGATAACAAGATGGGGTTTATATCATATTGCTTGAGTTTATCCCTCTACATCATGTCATCTTGCTTAATGTGTTACTCTGTTCTTATGAACTTAATACTCTAGATGCAGGCGGGAGTCGGTCGATGTGTGGAGTAATAGTAGTAGATGCAGGCAGCAGTCGGTCTACTTGTTATGGACGTGATGCCTATATACACGATCATGCCTAGATAATCTCATAACTATGCGCTTTTCTATCAATTGCTCGACAGTAATTTGTTCACCCACCATAATACTTATGCTATCTTGAGAGAAGCCACTAGTGAAACCTATGGCCCCCAGGTCTATCTCTTATCATATTTGCTTCCAATCTACTTTTATTTGCATCTTTACTTTTTGCATCTATATTATAAAATATCGAAAATATATTTATCTTATCTTACTATCTTTATTAGATCTCACTTTCGCAAGTGGCCGTGAAGGGATTGACAACCCCTTTATTGCGTTGGTTGCGAGTTCTCAGTTTGTTTGTGTAGGTGCATGGGAGTTTTGAGGAGCCTCCTATGGATTGATACCTTGGTTCTCAAAAACTGAGGGAAATACTTATGCTACTGTCGCTGCATCAGCCTCTCCTCTTCGAGGAAAACCAACACAAGCTCAAGACGTAGCAAGAAGGATTTCTGGCGCCGTTGCCGGGGAGGTCTTCGCTCAAGTCAAGACATATCAAGTACCCATCACAAACCCATCTCCCTCGCATTTACATTATTTGCCATTTGCCTCTCGTTTTCCTCTCCCCCACTTCACCCTTGCTGTTTTATTCACCCTCTCTTTCCCAATCTCCTCTTCTCTTTTTCGCTTGCCTTTTTTTGTTTGCTTGTGTGTGGGATTACTTGTTGCCATGGCGCAAGATAATACCAAATTGTGTGATTTCTCGAATACCAATAATAATGATTTCCTTAGTACTCCGATTGCTTCTCTTAATGATGTTGAGTCTTGTGAAATCAATACCGCTCTGCTGAATCTTGTTATGAAAGATTAATTCGCCGACCTTCCTAGTGAAGATGCCGCTACTCATCTAAACAATTTTGTTGATTTGTGTGATATGCAAAAGAAGAAAGATACGGATAACAATATTGTCAAATTGAAGTTATTTCCGTTTTCACTTAGAGATCGTGCTAAAGTTTGGTTTTCGTCTTTGCCTAAAAATAATATTGATTCTTGGAACAAGTACAAAGATGCTTTATCTCTAAGTATTTTCCTCCCGCTAAAATTATCACTCTTAGGAATGATATTATGAATTTAAACAACTTTGTCATGAGCATGTTGCCCAATCTTGGGAAAGAATGAAATTGATGCTTCGCAATTGCCCTACTCATGGTTTGAATTTATGGATGATCATACAAAAAATTTATGCCGGTTTGAACTTTGCTTCTAGAAATCTCTTAGATTCGGCCGCGGAGGCACGTTTATGGAAATCAAGTTAGGAGATGCTACAAAACTTCTTGATAATATGATGGCTAATAATTATCAATGGCACACCGAAAGATCTTCTAGTAAAAAAAGCACATGCTATAGAAGAAATCAATGTTTTGAGTGGAAAGATGGATGAACTTATGAAATTGTTTGCTACTAAAAATACTCCTCTTGATCCCAATGATATGCCTTTGTCTTCTTTGATTGAGAATAATAATGAATCTATGGATGTGAATTTTGTTGGTAGGAATAGTTTCGGAAACAATGCTTATAGAGAAAACTTTAATGCTAGACCGTTCCCTAGTAATTCCTCTAATAATTATGGAAATTCCTACAATAATTCTTATGGTAATTTTAATAAGATGCCCTCTAATTTTGAGAGTAGTGTGAAAGAATTTATGATTTCTCAAAAGAATTTTAATGCTTTGCTTGAAGAAAAATTGCTCAAAGTTGATGATTTAGCTAGGAACGTTGATAGACTTTCGCTTGATGTTGATTCTCTTAAACTTAGATCTTCTCCTCCTAAGCATGATATCAATGAGTCTCTCAAAGTAATGAGAATTTCCATTGATGAGTGTAAGGAAAGAACCGCTAGATTGCGTGCTAAGAAAGATAGCTTTATAAAAGCGTGTTCTTCTAGTTTCCATGAAAATAATGATGAAGATCTTAAAGTTATTGATGCGTCTCCTATTATATCTATGTTTTGCAATATGAATTTTGATGATTATGGGACTGATTATGAATCAACTTTGCCTAGAAGGCGTCCCAAGAATTCGGAGTCTTTAGATCTTGATGCTAAATTTGGTAAAAGTGAGATTGGAGAGTCCTCAACTTCTAATAACATTGAACCTACTATCTCGGATTTCAAGGAATTTGATTATGATAATTTCTCTTTAAATGGTTGTATTTCCTTGTTGAAATCCGTTGTTAATTCTCCTCATGCTTCTAGTCAAAATAAAGCTTTTACCAAACATATCGTTGATGCCTGGATGCAATCTTATGATGAAAAACTTAATTTGGAAGTTTCTATACCTAGAAAACTTAATGATGAGTGGTAAGCTACTATAAAGATTAGAATTAAAGATTATGAGTGTTTTGCTTTGTGTGATTTGGGTGCTAGTGTTTCCACGATTCCAAAAACTTTATGTGATATTCTAGGTTTCCATGATCTTGATGATTGCTCTTTAAATTTGCACCTTGTGGATTCCACCATTAAAAAGCCAATGGGAAGGATCAATGATGTTCTCATTGTTGCAAATAGAAATTTGGTACCCGTGGATTTTATCGTTCTTGATATAGATTGCAATCTTTCTTGCCCTATTATTCTTGGTAGACCTTTCCTTAGAACGATTGGCGCGATTATTGATATGAAGGAAGGGAATATTAGATTCCAATTTCCATTAAAGAAAGGCATGGAGAACTTTCCAAGAAAGAAAGTCAAATTACCTTATGAATCTATCATGCGGGATACTTATGAATTTAGTGCCAAAGATGGCACTCCTTAGATCTATCTTCGCTTTTATGCCTAGCTAGGGGTGTTAAACGATAGCGCTAGTTGGGAGGCAACCCAATTTTCTTTATGTTTTTTGTTTTTGCTCCTGTGTAGTAATAAATCTTGCATCTACCTTCTGTTTAGATGTGTTTTTATCTTTTAATTAGTGTTTGTGCCAAGTAGAACCTATAGGATAACCTACGATGATAGTTGATTTGATTCTGCTGAAAAACAGAAACTTTGCGCGAACTAATATAATTTTGTTAAATCACAGAAACGTGCTTTTGCATTGATTCGTTTTTCTGCTGTTCAATAAACAAAATTTCCAGGACTTACTATTTTGGTAGGATTATTAGAGTTCCAGAAGTTTGCGTTAGCTACAGATTGCTACAGACTGTTCTGTTTTTGACAGATTCTGTTTTTCGTGTGTTGTTTGCTTATTTTGATGCATCTATGGCTAGTAAAATAGTTTATGAACCATAGAGAAGTTGGAATACAGTAGGTTTAACACCAAATTAAATTAAGAATGAGTTCATTACAGTACCTTATGTGGTGGTTTTGTTTTCTTTCACTAACGGAGCTTATACGATTTCCTGTTGAGTTTTGTGTTGTGAAGTTTTCAAGTTTTGGGTAAAGCTTTTATGGACTATGGAATAAAGGGTGGCAAGAGCCTAATCTTGGGGATGCCCATGGCACCCCAAGATATTCAAGAATAGCCAAAAGTCTAAGCTTGGGGATGCCCCGGGAAGGCATCCCCTCTTTCGTCTTCGTTCATTGGTAACTTTACTTGGAGCTATATTTTTATTCGCCACATGATATGTGTTTTGCTTGGAGTGTCGTGTATTATATTAGTCTTTGCTTTTTAGTTTACCACAATCATCCTTGCTTTACACACCTTTTGGGAGAAGCCTATTTGATTAGAATTTGCTAGAATACTCTATGTGCTTCACTTATATCTTTTGAGCTTGATAGTTTTTGCTCTAGTTCTTCACTTATATCTTTTAGAGCATGGTTGTGTCTTAATTTTGAAGAAATTACTAGTATCTCATACTTCACTTGTATTATTTTGAGAGTCTTTTAGAACAACATGGTATTTGCTATGGTTATAAAATTGGTCTTAGAATGGTAGCATCCAAGTTGGGTATAATAAAAACTATCATAGGAAGTGAATTGGATGCTATGATCAATTTGATACTTGATAATTGTTTTGAGATAGGGAGGTAGTGATATTAAAGTCATGCTAGTTGGGTGATTATGAATTTAAATAATTCTTGTGTTGAAGTTAGCAAGTCCCATAGCATGCACGTATGGTTAAAGTTGTGTAACAAATTTGAAACATGAAGTGTACCTGGCTTGTGCATCCTTATGAGTGGCGGTCGGGGACGAGCGATGGTCTTTTCCTACCAATCTATCCCCCTAGGAGCATGCGGCGTAGTACTTGGTTTTTTATGACTTCTAAATTTTTGCAATAAGTATATGAGTTCTTTTGACTAATGTTGAGTCCATGGATTATACGCACTTTTACCTTTCCGCCTTTGCTAGCCTCTTCGGTACCGTGCATTGCCCTTTCTCACCTTGAGAGTTGGTGCAAACTTCGCCGGTGCATCCAAACCTCGTGATACGATACGCTCTATCACACATAAACCTCCCTATATGTTCCTCAAAACAGCCACCATACCTACCTATTATGGCATTTCCATAGCCATTCCGAGATATATTGCCATGCAACTTTCCACTGTTCCGTTTATCATCATCATGACATACTTTACTTTTGTCATATTGCCATTGCATGATCATGTAGTTGACATCGTATTTGTGGCAAAGCCACCATGCATTATTTTTCATACATGTCACTCTTGATTCATTGCACCATCCCGGTACACCGCCAGAGGCATTCATATAGAGTCATATCTTGTTCTAGTTTCGAGTTGTAATTCTTTTGTTGTAATCAATAGAAGTGTGATGATCATCATTATTATAACATTGCCCAAAAAAAAGAGAAGAAAGGCCAAAAAAGAAAGAAATGCCCAAAGAAAAAAAATATAAATAAAAAGGGCAATGTTACTATCTCATTTTCCACACTTGTGCTTCAAAGTAGCACCTTGTTCTTCATGTAGCGAGTCTCATATATTGTGCTTCAAAGTAGCACCATGTTTTTCATATAGTGAGTCTCATAAGTTGTCTTTTTCATACTAGTGGGAATTTTTCATTATAGAACTTGGCTTGTATATTCCTACGATGGGCTTCCTCAAATGCCCTAGGTCTTCGTGAGCAAGCAAGTTGGATGCACACCCACTAGTTTTCTTTTGTTGAGCATTCATTTATAGCTCTAGTGCATCCGTTGCATGGCAATCCCTACTCCTCATGTTGACATCAATTGATGGGCATCTTCATAGCCCGTTGATTATCCTCGTCAATGTGATACTTTATCCTTTTTTGTCTTCTCCACACAATCCCCATCATCATATTCTATTCCACCCATAGTGCTATATCCATGGCAAAGGCTCATGTATTGCGTGAAGGTTGAAATAGTTTTAGATTATTTAAGTATGAAACAATTGCTTGGCTTGTCATCGGGGGTATAGAAGTTGGGAACATCTTTGTGCGACGAAAATGAAGCATAGCCTAACTATATGATTTTGTAGGGATGAACTTTCTTTTGCCATGTTATTTTGAGAAGACATGATTACTTTGATTAGTATGCTTGAAGTGTTACTATTTCTTTTATCAATATGAACTTTTATTTTGAATCATTTGGATCTGAACATTCATGCCACAATAAAGAAAATTACATTATGAATTATGCTAGGTAGCATTCCACATCAAAAATTCTCTTTTTATCATTTACCTATTCGAGGACGAGCAGGAATTAAGCTTGGGGATGCTTGATACGTCTCCAACGTATCTATAATTTTTGATTGTTCCATGCTATTATATTACCCCTTTGGGATGTTTATGGGTTTTATTTTACACATTTATATCATTTTTGGGACTAACCTACTAACCGGAGGCCCAGACCATATTGCTGTTTTTTTGCCTATTTTAGTATTTCGAAGAAAAGGAATATCAAACGGAGTCCAAACGGAATGAAACCTTCGGGAGCGTGATTTTTGGAACGAACGTGATCGAGAGGACTTGGAGTGCAAGCCAAGAAGCTGCTGAGGCTCCCACGAGATAGGAGGGCGCGCCCCCTGTCTTGTGGGCCCCTCGGACGGCCACCGACGTACTTCTTCCTCCTATATATACCTACGTACCCCGAAAACATCCAGGAGCAGGACGAAACACAATTTCCACCACCGTAACCTACTGTATCCGCGAGATCTCATCTTGGAGCCTTCGTCGGCACTCTGCCGGAGGGGAAATCGACCATGGAGGGCTTCTACATGAACATCCTTGCCCCTTTGATGAGTTGTGAGTAGTTTACCATAGACCTACGGGTCCATAGTTATTAGCTATATGGCTTGTTCTCTCTTTTTGGATCTCAATACAATGTTCTCCCCTTCTCTTGTGGAGATCTATCCGATGTAAACTCGTTTTGCGGTGTGTTTGTCGAGATCCGATGAATTGTGGGTTTATGATCAACTTTATCTATGAATAATATTTGAATCTTCTCTGAATTCTTTTATGTATGATTGAGTTATCTTTGCAAGTCTCTTCGAATTATCAGTTTGGTTTGGCGTACTAGATTGATTTTTCTTGCCATGGGAGAAGTGCTTAGCTTTGGGTTCAATCTTGCGGTGTCCTTATCAAGTGACAGAAAGGGTTGCAAGGCACGTATTGTATTGTTGCCATCGAGGATAACAAGATGGGGTTTATATCATATTGCCTGAGTTTATCCCTCTACATCATGTCATCTTGCTTAATGCTTTACTCTGTTCTTATGAACTTAATACTCTATATGCAGGCAAGAGTCGGTCGATGTGTGGAGTAATAGTAGTAGATGCAGGCAGGAGTCGGTCTACTTGTTATGGACTTGATGCCTATATACATGATCATGCCTAGATAATCTCATAACTATGCGCTTTTCTATCAATTGCTCGACAGTAATTTGTCACCCACCGTATTACTTATGCTATCTTGAGAGAAGCCACTAGTGAAACCTATGCCCCCCGGGTCTATCTCTTATCATATTTGCTTCCAATCTACTTTTATTTGTATCTTTACTTTTTTCATCTATATTATAAAATACCAAAAATATATTTATCTTATCTTACTATATTTATTAGATCTCACTTTCGCAAGTAGCCGTGAAGGGATTGACAACCCCTTTATTGCATTGGTTGCGAGTTCTCAGTTTGTTTGTGTAGGTGCGTGGGACTTTTGAGGAGCCTCCTACTGGATTGATACCTTGGTTCTCAAAAACCGAGGGAAATACTTACGCTACTATCGCTGCATCACCCTCTCCTCTTCGAGGAAAACCAACGCAAGCTCAAGACGTAGCAGCGGTCGGCAAGGTCCTCCTCCTGGGAGTTCAGCTCGGCTTGGCGCTGGGACCGGACGGCCTCGGCTTTGGAGGCCTCCTCCCTCGCCTCTTCCTGGGCCTTCTCGATGTCGGCCTGCTTCAGGAGGAGCTCCAGCTCGTGCCGCACCAGCTGGCCTTGGGCGTCTCTCAGCTCCTCGTGGGCCTGCTGGAACCAGGCATGCGCATCGGCGACGCGCTTCTCGATGTTCGCCTCCGCCTGGCCTGCCACCGCCTCCCTAGACTTGGCTTTCTCCAGGCGAGTGCAATGGAGCGCCTGCAGCTTCCAGAAGCTGGCACCCATGGCCCAGAGAAGCTGCTCCTCCTAGGTGCCACCGCCACCGACGCTCGGCTCCTCGACGACCTCAAGCCCTGCGGCGACGAGCACTTCGTCGTTGAACACCTCCCCCTCGGCCGGCGCCCTGGTGTTGTCCGTCCCTGGGAGGTGGACGGACACGTTCTCGCTCACTCTCAGGTACATGGATGAGCCGAAGGCAGCAGACGAGGAGGGTTGGTCGTCGACCACCTCATCCTCGGCAGAGGCCTTGCCGGCTTCCTCCTCGCCAGTGGCCTTGCCGGCCTCCTCCACGCCAGTGGCCTTGCCGGCCTCCTCCTCGGCATCGCCCTTGCCTGCCTCTCCGGTAGGCCCCTTGGCGGCATCCTTAGTCGCGGTCTTGGCGGCCTCCTTGGCGGCGGCCTTGTCAGCCTCAGTCGCGGCATCTGGGGCGGCCTCCTTGATGATGGTGTCGGTGTCCTCCTGGTCCACCAGAGGGGAACCTGGATGCCGAAGAAGAAAATGAGGCAGGACCAAAGCCAAGGTTCAGAAGAAAATAAAGAAGAGCAAGGGAGAACGAATGACTCAGCCGTGCTAGGCTGGGAAGATGTGGCCCCCTCCCCGCCAACGTCCATTGCCGGGGTTGAGCCGCCAGCACCCAAGTCTACCTCCTCCTCCGTGCGCATGGGCTCGGTATCTGGCGCCCTTACCGGGGACGCCCCTCGGGGCGGTGTGGTCAATGGAGGCGGCGTGGTGAGGGAGGCCCTTGGTGGCTGCTCCTGCTGCCGTTCCTCTCCTGCAAACCGCAACAAGGTCAACAATAAGAGAATCGGGCCCCGGCAAGCGTTGGCAAAGGGTGGATGGTGAACTTACGCTGGGGGCCGAGCCGGGGGCTACACGGCGGGCTCCTGTCCGGGCTGCTCTCCACCACCAGCGGTGCCTTTGAAGTACCCAATGGGGGCGGGCTGCCCATCGAGGCTTTGGCCCTCTTTGCCGCCCGCTGAGCCAGTGTCTCTGTCTCCCTGCGAGAACAAGTCAAATCAAGAAGGGCGGCATGATTCGTAAGGATGGAAACGGCGAGGGGCAGAGCGCTTACTCGTCCTCCTCCTCCTCCTTTGCCGCCTTCCTCTTCCCCCTCGGGCTAAGGGATGAGAAGTCGAAGCCGATGTCCGTGCCGGCGCCTGTGGGGCGAGGGGGAGGCGAAGGAGTCCAGAAGCATTTAGATGAAGAAGAGGCGGGCGTCTTCTTCTTTGCCTCTGCGGTCTTCTTCTTCACTGCCGCGACCCTTGTCATGCGCGCGGCCTCCCCCGTAGTCCCTTGCCACGTCATGTCCTTGCCGGGCTGGACCGGCTCGCCGGAGCTGGCCCGACGTAGGACGCGCCTCCTCTACGTGGCCGGGGGCTCACCGGCCTCGGCCTCCTCCTTGGATGACCCTTCGCCCATGCCTTCGGCAGGGGGGGGCCTCGATGCTGGCACCGGCCGCCTCCTTGACGGACTTGACCCACGTGGCGAGCTCCTCCTCCTCTGCGGCCGCGGCGGCTTTGTTCTTCACGCCGCCGGCCTCGCCTGCAAGCCTGGCGAGCTCCGCCTCCATCGCCCTAGCGGCAATATAGTTCAGCTCCTCTTGGGTGCTGTCCTGGATGAGTCGCGGTTCGTCGTGGTCGAGTTCTTCGACCAAATTGGCGAAGAACTCCTCCACCTCGCGTGCCGGGGGCTCGACCCAGGACGGGTCGAGACCATGCGCGTTGATGGGCGGCATCATGACCAAGATTTCGGCCTGCCGGGAGTTGTTGCTCAATGGGACCACTCCTGGCGGCAGCCCGGACAAGGGCCCCTTGACAACCTTGCCGAACTTTGCAGCCTTGCCGGTCCTCCTCACCTTGCCGTCAGCGTACTCCTCGAGCTGAAGAGCCTCCAGCAATACCAGGAGTGCCCCAGCATGGTGAAGTTGTTCTGCAGGCCGGTGCGGAGCATCATGATGTCAGCCGCGTTCCTGAAATCCCAGGCCAGCCTCCCCTTCTTGTGCAGCGGAGTGATACGGCGGCGGATGAAATCCGCCGCGATCATCTCGAGGGTGAGCCCGGCCTCGGTAAGGTGACGGATCCTGGTAGTGGCAATTGAGAACTTCTTATCGTTGGGGCCGAGGTCGCTCCAGTTCGCGTCGCGGGGCAGCGGCTCCCGACGAACGCCCCGGCAGAACTCCGACGGGTCCTCCTCCATGATCCAGCACCATCGGCCCCGCCACTCTTCCCACCTCTCCTTTGTGGTGCTATCTTGGTACGCGCCCCTCTCCTGAATCCTCGGGATCCAGGTGATGGTCCCGGAAAGAGCACCCCTAGGTTGGACACCAGGGGAGAAGTAGTGGCCTAAAAGCGCCATGGTGGGCACTACTCCGGTGAAACCCTCGCACAGATGGGCGAAATACGCCAGGTGCGCCAAGGCATTCGGCGTAAGATCGAGCAGGTGGAAGCCAAAAGTGTGCATGATATCATTGAAGAAGTCAGAAAAAGGGGGGCAGAGCCCGCAGAAGAAAAAGTCGACGAAAAAGGGTACCATTTCTTGCCGCCCTTCTTGCAATCCACGGGGAGGGCACGTGTGGCGGGGTGCGCCGACGTTGCTGCCCCCCCACAACGGCTTGTAGTAGTCCCTAAGCTCAAGGGCGTCGACGGACGACGCGACAAAGTAGGCGGCCTGCGCCCGCCGCGCCGCCGCCTCGCTCTCTGGCGTCTCCTTTTCCCTTGTATCCTCGGCCACGCCTTTGCCCTTGCCAGATTTGGGTGCCATGGCGGCTGGGAAGAGAGCGAGAAGCTAGGGCGGTGGGAAGCATAGCAGCAGCAAGCAAGAGCTTGAGGAAGAAGAAGATGGGGATGGCGACGACGAGATTGGGGAAAGCACGAGGGGTAAATGAGCCATGCGCCCACGGTTATTCCTTTTTATGGGGGAGACGCGGGCCACCTCTTTTCCCATTTATTGTGACATGACACATGCCTGCTGCGACCGCCCCATGCATGCCCCCCACGTCATGCATGCCACCCACGTCGCGCATTCAACGGTCGTCGTGGGGAAGCGTAGTGGATGGAAAGTTATCGCGGTAAAAAAACCGCCCCGCCTGCCCACGCACCGTTCTGGGCCTGGCCCAACAACGTGTCGCGCTTATGTGTGGCCCAGGCCCGGGGGCTCCTGTCGGTGTACCAAAATAGGGGCGCTCTCTTGTACACCTTATTTGTGCACGGGCAGTCAGAGTCGCACGGACGACCACACTTAAGCAAGGCAGAAACAGGAAATCAGAGCCACAACACAGAGTCAAAGCAACACCAAGACAGAAGCATAAAGGGCAGAAAGGCAAGGTGGTTTCCCCCGGCAAGACCCTTGCCGGGGCAGCCCCCACGGCCCTGGCAAGGCCCTTGCCGGGGCAGCCCACCCGACACCAGCAGGGCGCGCTGCCCTTGGGCCCCAGTTTCTCCAGCGTCACGAACCACGTTGAGACATGGGCTCGAGGGGTGCCTCCATGGTGGCAATGCAGATCTTTGTGAAGAGAAGGAGCGTTTCGAATCAGAAGAGTAAAAGATGACGAACCTCGGTGAGATCCTCGCCGAGGGAACCCACAAGACCGCCGGCAAGACCCTTGCCGGGGATGACCGCAACGCCGCGGCAAGACCCTTGCTGGGGCCCCAACAAGGCCCTTGCCGAGGGCATTCGCGAGGCCATAGCCAGGCCCACACCCGTCAAACTTCTATTACCACTCCCATGCAGCTGCCAGCCCACCAGCTGGGCAGGCGCCTGTGTGTCGGCATGGGGCTTCTCGGCCAACTAAGCGCATGCCTATGTGGTGGCATGCAAATCTTCGTGAAGGCCCTACCACCGCGCCACCTCAGCAGCCTGCCAGCCTACATGGTGCTGGCTGCCTTGCTAGCCCAGGCGCGTGTCAGGACAGGGCAAAGCGGCAGTAAAGTGAAGGGGACACGTCAGAGGCGCATTAAATGCGTCTTGTCCCGTAATAGCTACCGATAGACTTAACCAAAGTACCCTGATGCCACCTCCTGTGTGCCACTGTGGCGATCCCCTTGCCTATAAAAGGAGGCCCGAGGCATCCAAGAGAAGGATTCAGACTTTTGGACAAGTTACGCCCATTGTAGCTACTTCAAGAACCTCAAGAACACAAATACACACATCAAAGCAGGACTAGGGTATTACGCATTTCTGTGGCCCAAACCTGGGTAAACGATTCGTGTGCTCGTACTGACTGCTGATCCTGCTCTCCTCACAACCCAGCGCCCCGCAACCGTAGTAGGGATTCTCGTGATCCCGTAGGTGTCGTTTCCCACCGAAACATGCACACATATATACACATATACATATAAATTGACAAAATACATATATATATGACAAAAAAAAAATTGTAGGGCAGGAGCGGCGGTGCAGGGAAGGGGCGGTGCGCGGAGGCACCGTAGGGCAGGGAGCACGGCGGCAGTGCACGGCGGCGGCGGCGGCCAGTACAGGGAGGAGGAGGGGATCGGGACGACACTCACAGCGGGCTCGGACGCGGCGACGACGTCGGTGCAGGGCGCGGCGACGGCGACGAGGAGGCAGGGCCGATGACAAGGAGCAGGGCGTCGACGTCGGGGCGCAGGGCGTGGTGTGGGGCGCAGGGCGACGGCGACAAGGTGCGGGTGGCGACGGCGAGGGCGATCGCGGGGCAACGACGGCGAGCACGGCCATCCTGGCGGCGTCAATGAGCTCGGCGTCATCATGGGGCAAATGCGCGATGAAACTGAAAATTTTCACAAGTGTTGCTTATATACACTGAGCATTAGTCCCGGTTCATGGCACCAACCGGGACCAAAGGCCTCTTTTCAGCAGCCTAAAGGGCGGGAAGCAGAGGGCTTTGGTCCTGGTTGGTGGCACCAACCGGGACTAAAGGGGGGCATTGGTACCGTTCGTAGCACCAACCGGGACCAATGCACCCCTTTAGTCCCGGTTGGTGCCACCAATCGGGACCAATAGGCCTTGCACAACGGCGGGGTGGTGGGAGTTTAGTCCCACCTCACTAGCTGAGAGAGAGCCGCACATGTTTATAAGGTGCGGTGCACCAACCCTCTCGAGCTTCTCTCAAAAGCAGGTTTTCGGGCCTAATCTGTCTCTATGTGCCTGTGGGCGTACTGTAGGCCTGAAATCCTGATCCATTGTTGGGTTTCTAGTCGTATTCAGGCCGTGGTGGCCCTTTAGGTGTCACTTTTTTTTCTTTTTCTGTTTTATTTTTTGCTTTGTTTATTTTATTTTGTTTCTACTTACAGCAAAATACTTACTAGTTTTTTAGTGATTCTTTTTGCTTTTAGGTAATAAAAATTATAAACTTTCTGTTAGTGCCATTTGTTTTCTAATTTGAATAGTTTAAATTTGAATTTTTGGAAATTTGTGTGAATCACTAGTTTTTGAATAGCTTTACTATAAAAATAGATTTTTGAGTGATTCTTTTTCCTGCTGTTTAATATTACTGTGTTTTATCATCATATTCAAAAACATATTTTGTTATTTTAGTTTCTAACAAAGAATTCTTTATGATAATTCATTTTGCTATTAAAGTTTCTAACAAAAAATTTCTTTATGAAAATTCTTTTTTCTTTTAATGTTTTGAACAGAAAATACTTTGATAATTTTAGTTGCATAAATTTTATATAATTTTATTTTCAATAATACTATAGGTTTTATAATAGTTTAATTTGTTTTTACTTATTTATTAAAGTTTATTTTGTTTCTACTTATTTATTTTCTTTTCTTTTTTGCTTCTTTTATTTATTTTATGAAAATTCATTCTTTTTTCTTTCTTTATTTTATTTTGTTTCTACTTACCGTTGCTTTTTTTATTTATTTTATTGTAGTTTATTTATTTTACTTTATTAAAGTCCATTTTGTTTCTATTTATTTATTAAAGTTTTTTCTGTTTGTACTTATTTATTTTATTTTGTTTCTACTTATTTATTTTCTTTTCTTTTTGCTTTTTTATTTATTTTATGAAAATTATTTTTGCTTTTAATGTTTTACACACAAAAGCCCTGTCCCCTGGCTGGTACATTGGTCCTGGTTCGTGGCTTGACCCGGTCCTAAAGGCCTCCCTTTGGTCCCGGCTCAGGCCACCAATCGGGACCAATGGTGGTGGGCCAGGAGCGAGGCCCATTGGTCCCGGTTCGTGCCACCAACCGGGACCAAAGGGGCCAGAAGAACCGGGACCAATGGCCCCACGAGGCCCGGTAGGCCCCTTGACCTCACGAACCGGGACCAATGGGCCCATGGGTACCGGTTCGTGACCGAACTGGGACTAATGGGCTTATCTGGCCCGAACGTATGCCCAATTTTCTACTAGTGTACCCTAATGGCATGCGCCCTAGCTAGGATATGAAAGATCATGTTAATAACCATGATCGGCCTGAACTATCGGATATCAGTCGCTCCCACTACCTTTGGGATTAACGCTACGACACCATGGTTCAAACATGAGGCTTCAAGCACCCCGACATAGAAATCCCGGAAAATGTCCATCACCACCCATTTGATGGCACTCCAAAATTTCAAAAAGAATCATACATGCAAACCATCGGGACCAGGTGCCGAATCTAGACGCATGGACAAGATAGTGGCTTCAGCATCATTTTTCATGTAAGGGAGGAGGAGGGCATTCTCTGCTTCCGACACCTAGTTGTCCCCAGTCCACATATCCAGGTGGAGCCCCCCCTAGGTTTTCACTAGAATAGATCTTTGTAAAAGTCGTCTCAACCTTGTCATGGAGCAACCTAGGTCCATCCCAAAGCACTAAAATGGTGCAACGCCTACAGAGACAATTGGCAATGGCATGGAAACACACGGATGTACTGGCACAGGTGTGGCGGCTGACCTGGACAATAAAGGGTTTCATTGTCATTTCATAAACTTAATTTTTAAATCCATGACGTATGTCTCCTTTGCCGTTAACATTAATGCCCAACCTTTTCACTGCTTTCGGGGCACTCAAATGTATCTGACAAGATTGTCCGTTATCGCCTTATCTTTTCACTCTTGTTGTCAATGAACTGTCACTTTGTCTATAAGAAGCATTTAATTCTAATCGTTTGGAAGGTACCCAGCTGGCCCCTCTGGTCCCCAACATTTGTCGATGTTTGTGAATTACCTGATTGTTTATGGTAGTACGGATAATAATGAGGCCTCTATTTTTGCGCATATCATTATATTTCTTGTGATACTTCTGGGCAAACACCAAATTGGAGTAAAATCTTTCATCATCTTCCGTAAATGCAGCAATCAAAATTCTCGTAATAAAATTAAGAATATTTCCCTTTCTCCTAATATGGACTCTAAAAATTTACACCTCAGGCTTGGGCACCCTCTGGTCCTGCCTGGGCTGGGAAGAATAGATCTGCAGTCCACAACTTCATGATTGGTAAATTAAAGCTAAGCTTACTTGTTACAAAGCTAATTGGCTTTCTATTTGCACATGAACATGTCAATGTGTACCCCGGCGTCGAGTGTGATAAGCAAGCCTACGTTGCCAGAGGAGTCTCGCCGGATATGCAAGACACGCCGACGAGATCTTTGAGGACCCGAAACCCCACACATCTTGAAGGGACCCCATCAGGGAGCACTTTCTATGGGATGCTCTAGGTCGACCTAAATGCCCCTAGGGTCTTGTAGATTGTTGCCACCAAACATGAACGACAAAGAAGAACGGGATGAACGACAAAGAAGAACGGGGAAGAATATAACGAAGGAGAGATCGAAAGATGAAGGTAAAAGTGGTAGATTGATTGATTGGGCGTTGCTCAATCGGCCATTACATCTCTTATATATATGAGGTGGCTGAACTTTCTTTACAAGAAAATGACTCCAATTTTCTTCCAAAATATTACTGTATTAAGGGAGGCATGACACGACTATAGGAGTTGACTACAAAATTTAACATGAAGTCATCTAGGTCATGGTCTTGCCAATTCGTTGTCCTGCAGAGAAGTCATCAAAGCCGGAAAAGCCACGGATCCAAAAATGCGAGCTCCACTAAATCTCATAGGCTTCACACCAATAAAGATGAGGATGGAGGATTCAACTAGGAACGGAACCACCGCTCACCGCCACCCCAAAACAATCGTGCAAACCCTAGCCCTACCATGCAGAATGGACGACAGGAATCTACGCTTGTGAGAAATTTACATTATCACATACAACACCATTGATATGGGAAGGCTCGAGGAAGAAGTATTCGTTGGACAAACTTCTGCCACCATCAATGGCGCACCACGGAGGCGCTTTATTGTGTGATCTTGCCATCACCGGTAAAAGGGCCCAACCAACGGACATCAAAATCCTACCTAAAACTCGCAAATCGGAGGAAACTACATCTCCGTTAGGTAGACCGAGCCCCCCACCCCCCCGGCACCGGCAGGCCCGACAGAGGATAAGAAGGTGGCAACCTACCAATAGAGGAGAAGTGCCGACATGGTGCGCCTAAAAAATCTTCTCTTGTTTGGGTTAGGAGAGACATCACACATACAAACGGATGAAGAGTGAACACATGTCTGAACGAGGAGTGAGGGACGTTCTCCTAGCAATAGAGTAAAAAAAATTCTATGTCTTTCTCGCCAGTCAGTTGTTATGTCTATGTTGAACGCCCCCCCCCCACACACACAACGCGCGCACATGGTAGCTCAATGATTGAACCTGCTACATTAAAAAAAGTGATTGAACTTGCCTAAAAGTACAAAAAATGCATCCACAATATTCTTAACAAACCGGCCTTGGATAAAGGTCAATTGGTTCACATGGATAATCCTAGACATAATAGGAGCCACCCTAATGGCATGCGCCTTAGCTAGGATATGAAAGATCACATTAATAACCGTGCTCGGCCAGAACTATGGGATATCCTTCGCTCCCACTACCTTTGGGATTAAGGTCACGACACCATAGTTCAAACGCGAGGCGTCAAGCACCCCGACATAGAAATCCTGGAAAATGTCCATCGCCAACCCTTTGATGGCACTCCAAATTCCAAAAAGAACCGTGCATGCAAACCATCGGGACCAGGTGCCGAATCCGGACGCATGGACAAGATAGCAGCTTCAACATTTTTCGTGTAAGGGAGGAGAATGAGGTCATTCTCTGCTTCCGACACCTTGTCGGCGCCAGTCCATGTGTCCGGGTG
>NC_041385.1:730415424-730428337 GCF_002162155.2 Triticum dicoccoides
CAGGTTGTCTCTAGAACTAATCTTTGTAGAAGTCGTCGACATGAGTTTGGATCTCAACCTTGTCATGGAGCAACCTAGGTCCTTCCCAAAGCACTGCAATGGTGCAACGCCTACGGATACCATTGACAATGGCATGGAAATACGTTGATGTCTGGTGGATGTGTGGCCGGCTGACCTGGACTCTAAAGGGTTCCATGTCATTTCATAAACTTAATTTTCAAACGCATGACGTATGTCTCCTTTGCCGTTCACATTAATGCCCAACCTTTTCACTTCTTTCGGGGCACTCGAAGGTATCCGACAAGGTCGTTGTTGTCGCCATATCTTTTCACTCTTGTTGTCAATGAAATGACACTTGGTCTACAAGAAGCGTTTAATTCTAATCATTTGGAAAGTATCCAACTGACCCTTTGCCCCCTCCCCCCCAATACATTTTTTGATGTTTGTGAATTACTCGATTATTTGCGGTAGGCGGATAATAACGAGGCCTCCATTTTTGCGCATATCATTATATTTCTTGTGATATTTCTCGGCAAAGCACCAAATTGGAGTAAATGTTCCATCCTCTTTAGTAAATATACCGATCAAATTTCTCGTAATCAAATTAAGAATATTTCCCTTTCTCCAAATATGGACTCTAACAATTTGCACCTTGGGCTTGGGTACCCTTCTCATCCTACCTGGGCTGGGAATAACAGATCTGCAGTCCACACTTTATTATTGATAAATTAAAGCTAAGCTTACTTGTTACAAAGCTAATTGGCTTTCTATTTGCACACAAACACGTCAATGTGTACCCCGGCGTCGAGCATGATAAGCAAGCCAATGTCTCCAGAGGAGTCTCGCCGGATACACAATATATGTCGACGAGATCTTTGAGGACTCGAAACCCTACATGCCTGGGAGGGACCCCATGGGGGACCACTTGCTATGGGATGCCCTAGATCGACTTGAACACCCCTAAGGTCTCATCGATCGCTGCCACCGAACATGAAGGACAAAGAAGAACAGAGAAGAATAAAACGAGATAAAAAGATAATGGTAAAATTGGTAGATTGATTGATTGGGTGCTCAATCGGTCATCACATCTCTTATATATATGAGGTGGCTGAACTTTATTTACAAGAAAACGACTCCAATTTTCATCCAAATTTTTACTGTATTAAGGGAGGCATGAAACTACTATACGAGTGGACTACAAAATTTAACATGAAATGTGCCAGGGAGGCATTGGTGCCCGTGAATGAAATGGCAGAGGCGATGAAACGATGTTGTGATGGCGCGGTGGAGATGGTGTCATTAGCGTCGACCCTAGGGTCGTGCTAGAGGCGGTATTGTCATTCTCCTCCTTCTTCCTTGTCTGCTCCCTCGTAGACGGCTTCTTGGCGACATGGAGGGTGACTTATGCTTGTGGGATGTGTCCCACCTGGAGGAGACTGAGTGTTTTGACTTGATGCGATTTTTACCCAAATCTTGGATTCGTTCCTTCTCCTTTTGATGCCACGAAGCTACCAATTTTGCCCAATTCATCCTTTTCTTGACTTGGATCCATTTCTTTGCTATGGTCAAGGTGATTCTTTGTCTCAACAATGATACCTCGGCTTCAAGGGTGTTTGAGAGATCCAGAGACGGATCGATCTTTGCTCACAGTGCGCCACCATCCAGTGCAAGAGGAAGACGGCAGCGATATACTTACGTATTACATGTGTGTTGTTTTCTAATTTTGTAAAGTTGGTCTTGTAAGAGTTGGACAATATTAGTATGTATGGCGTTGGCCTTCTTGCAAAAAAAGAAAAGAAATCCCAACAAGCTTATTTCAAATTGGCGGTGAACGTCCAATAGATAGGCAGGGAAAACCAAAACCAAGAGGGGCCGGTGCTCCCGCACACCAACCAGCTGTATTGTGACGCGTGACACCGGGCGTAGGGCGATTCTCTCATTCTCTGGCAGGAAGTAATTACGTGTGGTCCGGCTACAATAGAACGGGGAGCACGGTGCTCGCCCAGCAGTCCAGCACCCGCTATATATTGACCCTCTCAGGTAGTCAAGTCCAGTACGCCACTGGTCAAAGTCCCCTTTCTTTCTTCGTCTCCGGCCGGCCACCTCCTAGTCCAAGGTGAGCCTTCGTCCCCCACTGACCAGGAAGATGAACGGGTGGCAGAGGACGCTGATGAATCAGCAGGTCGGCAGCGCTGGGCTTGGCGTTGGCGGCTCCGGCGGGATGCAGGATGTGGTGGCCCTTGCCGCCGCGGCCGATCCCCAGTTTGTGAGGCTGCGGGACATGGCCCGAGAGAAGATGTAAGCTCTTGCTGCTTTTCTCTGCTCCAACTGCGATTGCGTAGATTAGAGTATTTTGAGAAAAACTGGAACGCGTAGTAGTCGTATTCAGTGACCTACTCAACAACAGTACTATCACGTTTATCACTCTGCCTTGTATCATTCCCAACAAATATCATCAAAGGTGATCAATCGTGGACTACGTACCTGAAACTTAACAGGGGCTTGCATATAAATTTTGCGTATTTAAGGGGTGCGGTTGAATCCCTGTATCAGTTACAAAAAGATTTCTTCTGCTCTATCAAAGCTAATGATTTGAATCTGATATTAATTGACAGATTCAAGTTTTTGGAAAGTTTGCCATTGCTGCCTCCCTGGCGGCCGCGCCTCCGGGCGCTCGCGACGCGGCTCGAGGAGATCTTGTTTAGAAAATACCCAACCAAGGTGTTCCTCTCTCTTTCCTTCCTTTTTTTTGTAGCTTTGATTTTCAGGCAACCAAGTCCATTTAATTCCGAGCAAGATATCAAATACTATTACTGTTTAATTAATCACGTGAGTTGTCGATATCTCTTATTGTTTGGGCAGATGGAGTACTATAAAATGACGAGGCGACCAATGCCACAAGCGATGGTGTTTGCTGTCAAGACCTACACGGCTCAGAACCGACAATATCGACAAATTCAACAATCGTTAAGGCAGATTGCATCTTCCCCTGGCTATGGGGCGATGATTCCGACATCCAGTATCATGCAAGGTGCAAGTGAAAATTCTAGAATGTCTTATGTGACGGGCAATGTTGGCCCTTTGACGTCTAGTGCAGATATGGTTCTGCAGAACGCCAACATGGATACCTCACTGCCAGGTATAGACAGATTTACTGAATAGGGCTATTAGTAAATGTGTACATTGAATGCACATTAATATTAGATATGATATTAGCTGCGCGTGGATAGGTAGAATATTAATTGTGCATCAATTCTGTAGTAATTAAACTAATGTCGATATTGATATTTGGTATGATATTAATTGCATGCTAAACATGTTCAACGACTCACCGTTGCAGCAATGTAAGTCGTTTGATTAACATATGATTTGATGACTGAGATTAGTTGGATATGTAGACATTAGTGTGGAGCTTCTAGCCTTGGAAGTGAGCAGCGTCAAGTTATCTGGTAACAAATACCACTGTTTTTTAGTCCAGCACGTGTGTTCAGAATAAAGCCATGCATCCACTAAGTAGCTATTGTGTGATAAAAAAGCTCTAAGTAAAATGCTAACCTGAAAGATGTATTACCGGAACAATTTTACCCATATTCATATTTGAATTTTCCAATTACACATTGTAGACTCTTAAGTCTTGAGAGTGTTTTTTCCCTAGTTTGCCTGACCATGTTTCCCGTTTACTAACTTTGTATGTCTTGCCTTTTTTCTAGAAGGAGCTTTTGATGGGCACGTGAACACAATGCTTTCTTTGGGGACAAACCCTACACCACATGATCTTTCTAGAGCGTCCAACAACAACATGGTAACACCCAGACTGGATACAAGCTTAAGTGAAGCCAACAGATTCTCTGTAATAACTCTACAACGTGCTTTACACATACGAAATATTATTGTTACTATGTATCCCTAAAGCTCCGCCAAACACTGCAGCCCAAGGTGACGCAGGCACACCCGACGCCTATCAAGAATCTCCCAAGGGAACCAAAGTTCACCTGCCCAGTCTGCATCAGTGAGTTGGTTGATGCGTCGTCTACCATCTGCGGCCACATCTTCTGCAAGAAATGCATAGAGGCCTCCATCCAATTTCAGAAGAAGTGCCCTACTTGTCGTACGAGGCTGACCATGGGAAATTTCCACCGCATCTACCTCCCGACGATGGATTGAGCTGATCCAGCCATTCTGAGTGTGGTGGAGCATCAACACCCGACCCTTCCTCCTCAACCGCATTTTGGTGATTCAGTCTGAACTATTCTTCATGGGGTTATCACTAGAGTCCAATTTTTTCGCTACAATTTAATAAGTGCTCGACTAATAGTGAACAAACTTTTAATCTGCATCCTTGGTGGTAAAGGATACCGTTCTCGTGGGAATTCAAAACATGTGTCATGGTATTGTGAGCATCTGCAAAGAACTACAAATATATTTTTTGCTTGTCAGGGTATATGGTGTGTTCACGCACTCTAGGATATGCGTCTTTGCAAGGCTCTCACGTTTAATTAACAATAGACGAAGACACTGTTATTGGTCAACCGACTAGGAACAAGTTGCGTAGAGCCCTAAAAGACATCAAACTGATAATTTATTTCCATTATGTGTGCCTTGGTTTTTGGGCAATAGCATATACTCCCTCCGTTCCAAAATAGATGACCCAACTTTGTACTAACTTTAGTACAAAGTAGGGTCATCTATTTTGGAACGGAGGGAGTATGTGTCATTCTTTTGCCAACATTTTTTACATTGGGATCTATTGATCAAACTAGCAGTAAAAACTCTTCCGGGAAATAAAAAAGAAACATCGAAATACATGGAGATCAACCTTCTTCATCTGCCCGAATGAGCCGATTGAGCGTTGCCACATGTTGCTCCATCGCCTGAGCCAACCTATCGTTTCATCGTAGGCAGAAAGTACTCTAGGCTATCGCCCTACCGTACCATCACCCTTGAGAAAAAACCTTGTAATACAAGTAGTAGCCAGTGGCACAATAGGTCGGGACACCGACTGAACCCGTCAGAGCGGTTGGGAGTTACGAGCACATGGTGGCTGCGGCTGGGATAGTTTGATACGTTCACATATGACTAGTTACTTTTTGGCAGTATATAAGGCAAACAAGGTGTTGTTGAAGTAGGTTCATAGGACCAGAAATCTAGTCAGGATGCGAACTGGACGTAGCTCAAACGATTAGTTTTCTTTAGTGAGACCATCCCGCTAGGGTTGAAGTCCTGGACTTGACACTAGTGTGTACATCTTTCTGGATTTATTTCAGGCTTTCCGGCGATGTTTCGTTCATTGTGAGGAGATGTTCCTCTGTCCACTACGAAGTGCCTATAGGGGTAGGGTGTGTGTGTGCGTTCATAGGAATGAGTGTATGTGTGTGTATTTGGACATCTGCGATTGTACTGTGTTAAAAAGAAATTTTGCCGGGATCACATCAAGAAGAAGGAGCAGAGAGACTCATGTTGGTGTTATTTTTGTTTGTGTTGGAAGCAACAGTATGGTATGCCCGTTCTACCAGTCAGGCAAGTAGCAACTCTGGTATTGTACTATATTCTCATTACATTGATGTACTTAGTCCTTTCACACACACTATTTTGTTGATCTTATTATAAAGAGATATTTACCATTGTGATCTCTTTATTTCTTAGAGCAAGTACCAGAGGGTGAATTAAGTAGGCTATACAACTTGACACATCATATTTGTGAGTCAGAGAAGAGTGGAGAGGAGAGAGGAGACGAAAGAGAATATGAGTGGGTTGTAAACTTGCACTTTGTGAGAGAAGAAGGTGAGCAAGGAAAAATGGCATTGCATGTAGAGCCAATATCTTATATGTGGATGGGACATTGAAAGGTCAAGGTTTAACAGCTAGATGGGATGAATAGGAGATTCTAAGATTTATGTCAAAAAGGTTAAGGAGGAGGCGGGTATGAAGAATTAGAACTACATCTATGCGGCAACCGGATCATAAACCGGTATATATCAAGAACAAGTATGAATAAGTTCTTGGCCAATACTCTACGTCTTCGTTTGGAGAGGTTGAGCACGATGCTTCAAAGTCACTTACTTCACCTTCTTATCCTTGAGGTAAGTTCACACAGAAATCACCCAATCACTCGAGGTGGATCTTGAGGTGATCCTTGGATCCATACAAACTTGATCGAAGTAGATCCACATGATGTATGTTCTAAAATAACCCCTACGAATATAGGAGATGTAAAATCTCCAAGATGAACAAGTAAAATCTCTTGGCTAAAAGATGTTCTTGCTTGATGCTCAATCACAAGTCAACTACTCTCTCGAAGATTGCCACTTTTAATATGTGGATCCATAACACAGAGGTGTGGGAAAACAAAGTATGAGAGTGAAACAAATGCGTTGGAGTGTCCACCCAAACAAGCAAGGCAGGGTACTATTTATAGGTATGCTCCGAAAACTAGCTGTTATTCTTCTAGACTCTCAACTGAGCAACACCGAGACACTAGCTAGCAACTCCAAGTCATTTAGCTAGCAGTCGATACTACAGAACTAGGTGCACAATAGAACATGGGTTTACAACAAGAAATTCCTAGTGGTTCTAGTCGAACACAACTTGCGAAGAACCAGAAACACCTAGGTGTCCCCAATGATTAAGTTCCCTAAATCACGATGTAGAAGTATGGGCGGTGACCCATATTTCACAATTGAAGACTCCAAACTTGGTAACTATATCTCGAGCACTCATCCATGTCGAATACTAATCAATACACATTCAAGAGATGTCACCCTCGATGATGCCAATCTCAAAAGCGATGTAACCGAGCGTAGATAATGCATCTCAAAGAGATTTCAAAGGATAAATTGTGTATCTGGTTGGGCTCTATCTGAGCATCAGCAAGTTTCGTTGTCTAACCATGATATCCAACCCCATCTTAATAGTATGCTTTGCCCTATACTCAAAGTGACTCACTGAGGCACTATGAACTATAAACTCCACCAAGTCTTCAGGCAACAAGCATGTCTTCAACATTTTAGGGGTCAAAATCCATTGGTTAGACAAATATCTTATGGGACTACACATGTGTGCATACTCATCAAGCACAATAATCCCTCAAATGTTTGTCATTAATCATCACAAGCCACTAGGGGGCACTAAATGTAGTTTCAACTTTTAGATTGACTATAGATGATGTGGCGCCTAGAGAGAGCTCGTACATGATCTCTTATTAGCATTGCTTTCATAGTACAATGAGATATATATTATTTTCACTTGTTATTTGTCATTTTCCACAATACCATTGGAAATGAATGTGTTTCGATAAACAAGAAATCTCCATGATTTAACTTTTTTCCCTCGAGAGACATGAAGCTTAATATTGTAGGCCCACAACACTAACCTCATTAATTTCCATATATCACATTTCATCTATATTGTTATCAAGCATATTTTACCATTCATAGTTCAGGTATGAGACTTATTAAGTTCTCTGTTTGGGACGAAACTTGTTCTGAGTATTTGTGATGGGTCCTCATGTATATACTAGTAAGTGTTGTGCTTCAAGCAACCAAAGGGCTCTGCTCTTGTGGAACTCGTGTTCTTCTGTCATAATATGTTAATGCTAGAGCACCCCCCTAAGAGGGTATAATTGTGAACTTTACCTTTGACTCCCGGGCTGGGATGCTTGTTGGTCATGTCTAATAAATTCCATGTTCACTTGCGTTAAATTTTTTACATTGTTACTATATTATTTTTCATTGAATATAGTTTCATTAACCGGTAACCTATTTATTATCCTTTGAATCTAGATGTTATGTATTACTATCCCTCCATCAAATCCATTTATTGTTGTCTACTCATTAAATCCAGTTCCGCCATTGTGGTATTCATCCTACTTTCTCCTTTTCATTGGATTGGTTATGTTACTTGTCTGCTTCCGGACAAGGTATTAAGGTAAAAAATGATAGGACCAAAGCATTATTCTTTATGGATAACCATTACGACTTAAGCGGATAACTGGTTCGCGATAGAATCCAGACTTCCATTCCTAGCGTGCGCTATATAGCCCCATTATTGTCACTCATGGAATATGAATAGCACATAGGGATCCAAAGCTTTGCACAAAGTCACTTATATATTTCGTCTGTGTTCTCTAGGGCTAGCCGATGGATCAAACATCTTTAGTCTCTAAAATAAACGACAAAGGTAAAACAAAAACTACAGATAGACATCCAGAATGTACCTTTAGGAATAACAGGACAATGCATATGGTCTTGGTATTCTCTAAAACAATTCCCATCCTTTTTCATACCGTCGGCAAACATTTAATAGATAGGGCACGACTACTATGCGATTTGTGCTTGAGATGCGATCATAGGATATGGCATTAATTATCGGCCATTAGATGTGAAACTAGTGGTATAGATGGAGAAGGTTGTGTTCAACCACCAAGGAACAGAACATTGTAGAAAACTCCCTAAGAAGAGATACTCTTGTCGCAACTAATCCTCCCCACCATAGACCACGATGACCTCCCAACTACATCAACAACCAGGAGCTTTGACAGACTGACGCCCTCCTATTGTTTATAACTCCTCAAAATTCTCCCTTCCCAAGAGTATCACCAGCAGTTCCCCTTTCCAATAAATATTTTTGGTTTAGGGATTGTTAGCCCAAAAAAGGTGCTCCAACAGTTCCTGTAAAAGCGAGTTGATAGGTCTCCATCGTATATACTTTTCCAAACTCTTTTGCCCTTGTTTTGGACTCTAGTTTGCATGATTTGAATGGAAATAACCCGGAATGACGTTGTTTTCAGCAGAATTGCCATGGTGTTATTTTTGTGCAGAAATAAAAGTTCTCAGAATGTCCCAAAACTTCATGGAGAATACTTTTGGAATAAATAAAAAATATTGACGAAAGAATCTATCAGAGGGGACCCACCACCTGTCCACAAGGGCGGGGGGCGCGCCCTACCCCCTGGGCATGCCCCCTGGCTTGTGGGTCCCACGAAGCTCCACCGACCTCAACTCCAACTCCATATATTCACGTTCAGGGAGAAAAAATTAGAGAGAAGGTTTCATCGCGTTTCACGATATGGAGCCGCCGCCACCTCCTGTTCTTCCTCGGGAGGGCAGACCTGGAGTCCGTTTTGGTCTCTGGAGAGGGGAAATCATCGCCGTCCTCATCATCAATCATCCTCCATCACCAATTTCATGGTGCTCACCGCCGTGCGTAAGTAATTCCATCATAGGCTTGCTGGACCATGATGGGTTGGATGAGATTTATCATGTAATTGATTTAGTTTTGTTAGCGTTTGATCCCTAATATCCATTATGTTCTCATATTGAAGTTGCTATGACTTTGCAAGGCTTAATGCTTATCACTAGGGCCCGAGCGCAATGATTTCAGATCTGAACCTATTATGTTTTCATGAATATATTTAAGTTCTTGATCCTATATTGCAAGTTATAGTCACTTACTACGTGTTATGATTCGACAACCCCAGAATGACAATAGCCGGGACACTTCCCGGTGATGACCTTAGTTTGAGGAGTTCATGTATTCACTAAGTGCTAATGCTTTGGTCCGGTTCTCTATTAAAAGGAGGCCTTAATATCCCTTAGTTTCCAATAGGACCCCGCTGCCACGGGAGGGTAGGATAAAAGATGTCATGCAAGCTCTTTTCCATCAGCACGTATGACTATATTCGGAATACATGCCTACATTATATTGATGGATTGGATCTAGTTCTGTGTCACCCTAGGTTATAACTGTTGCATGATAAATTTCATCAAACATAATTATCCATCATTGATCCATTGCCTATGAGCTTTTCACATATTGATCTTTGCTTAGTTACTTCTCCGTTGCCACTGTTACGATTGCAACAAAACTACTACTGTTACTTCTGCCACCGTTTCCGTTACTTTCATATTACTTTGCTACTAAACACTTTGCTGCAGATATAAGTCCTTCAGGTGTGGTTGAATTGACAACTCAGCTGCTAATACTTGAGAATATTCTTCGGCTCCCCTTGCGTCGAATCAATAAATTTGGGTTGAATACTCTACCTTCGAAAACTGTTGCGATCCCCTATACTTGTGGGTTATCAAGACCTTTTTCTCAATGAGGATTATGAGGATTTTTATTATTTGGCAAAGAATGCAGGCATCATCGACTTCCTCAACGATGAGTGTGATTAGTACCTCCTACTCACTAATACTTTCGTGCAAAATTTTGACTTTCATGCTAGGAGATCACCACCCATGGTAGAATTTTACTTATATGATGAGTATAAGGAGATGACGATTTATGATTTTTATGAGGTTTTCAAATTACCTTTTGAGGGCAGCATTGAGGAACCACGTCCTAGATATGTGGAAGATTTCATTGAAAAAGTTGCCATATGGGAAAGGAATTGGGTCTCGGAAGTGAGAGTGGCTAGTTTACATTTTCCTGTTTTACACTACTACTCATTATTTGATGGGAGATGTTTAAATGGTCATGGGGAGATCGGAGGCCTTAGTGCTCCTGACCTTGCTATTTTGTGCCATGCTTAACTTCAAGATAGAACTTTTAGTTTGGGCGCTATGGTTGCTCGACGGTTGAGTTTAAACAGTTCGAGGGGTCCTATCTTTGGGGGTATCTATGCCTCATGCCTCGCTAAACGCTTTGAGAAACCTATTAGGCATGATGAGGAAGAGGAGATAATACTACCCACTATTTACCTAGACTATAATAGTATGGTCTTACATGATACTACCCACTATTCATCTATAACCTGGTATTTAGCGAGAATACTTGTCAGATTATTACATTGCCTGCACCTTCTTTGTTTGATATTCATTCTGGCGAGTACCTCATCATGCCCGAGTCCATTTATGCATACTGGGAGCATACGTGATCCCCAGTTTCTGAGCCAGAGCCATCACCTGATCCATATCAGGAGTCTATTTATCAGTGGGAGCCGCGGGAGCTCGCTAACCAGTGGAACCCCCAGGATCCTCCTCAGTACACCGGAGAGAGTCACTTTGATCCATGGGCGTAGAACAACTTAGGCCAAAAGCCTAAGCTTGGGGGAGTATGTATTTCTCACTGACATTACATTCATGTTCAGACACTCATCCTAGTTGTCGGTGTTCATACTTTTTTGTTGTAATATCCATGTTAGTTTATTTTCTTTTGCTCGCTTTCAGTGATGCCTGCACAACCCACCAGGGCGCACCACCCCCTCCAGGCGCGCCCAGGTGGGTTGTCCCCACCTGATGGCCCCGAAGACCCTGAAACCAATGCTATAAAATCCTATTTTTCAGAAAAAATCAGGGATAAAGAATTATCACATTTCACGAGACGGAGCCACTACCGTCTCCTGTTCTTCATTGGGAGGCAAGATCTGGAGTCCGTTTGGGGCTCTAGAGAGGGGGATCTTCGATCTTCGTCATCACCAACACTCCTCCATCGCATATTCCATGATGCTCCCCACCGGGAGTGAGTAATTCTTTCGTAGGCTCGCTGGTCGGTGAGGAGTTGGATGAGATTCATCATGTAATCAACTTAGTTTTGTTATGACCTGATCCCTAGTATCCACTATGTTCTGAGATTGATGTTGCTATGACTTTGTCATGCTTAATGCTTGTCACTTTGGGCCCGGGTGCCATGATTTCATATCTGAACTGTTTATGTTATCACCATTATATCCATGTTCTAGATTCGATCTTGCAATTTATATTCACCTATTACGTGTTATGATCCGGCAACCCTGGAGTGACAATAGTCAGGACCACTCCCGGTGATGACTGTAGTTTGAGGAGTTCATGTATTCACAGTGTGTTAATGCTTTGTTCCGGTACTCTATTAAAAGGAGGCCTTAATATCCCTTAGTTTCCAACAGGACCCTGCTGCCACGGGAGGGTAGGACAAAAGATGTCATGCAAGTTCTTTCCATAAGCATGTATGAATATTTAAGGAATACATGCTTACATTATATTTATGAATTGAAGCTAGTGTCGTATTGCCATAGATTATGACCGTCTCATGACGAATATCATCCAATGAATTACCGATCCAATGCCTACGAATTTACCTTATATTGTTCTTGCTAAGTTACTACTGTTGCTACTGCTATCGTTACTGCTACAAAACTATTGCTATCACCGTTACCGTTACAGTTGATGTTACCACTACTATCAAAACTATCATACTACTTTGCTACTGATCACTTTGCTGCATATAATTAATCTCCAGGTGTGGTTGAATTGACAACTGAACTGCTTGTAACATCCCAAATTTTCAATTTGGAATGTTATGCATTAGATCATCATTGTATATCATATTTTATTGCATTTTTGGCTTGATCCTAGAAATTCTACGCAACTCAAGGACCCACAGAGAGAGTTGGGGGTTTTATTATTTTCATATTTGAGTTTTCTCAAATTTTGAAAAGAGGATCATATGATTTTAATTATTTTCTCTTCGAATATTTCTTTTATGAAAATAAAAGAGAGGGGATAAAATGAATTTCCCAAAATAAATAAATATTGGAGATTTAATATTAAAATCAAATAAGATTTTTATTCGGAGTTTTATCGCAATTTTATTTGAATTAGGAAAATATGCATTTTTCAAAATTGCATTAGAGGCCCAAATAAATGTTCACTTTGTCCGCTATATTTTTAGAGGACGGGGAAATTTTATTTCAGGATTTTTGGAGTCTGTTTAGTATTTATTTTATTTGTTTTTCTATGCGCGGAATTATTTTTAAAAAAAGGTTACCGCCTAACGGGCCGTGTCCGACCCGGACACTCCAGCCCGGCTGGCCTTATAAGCCAAAGGCCCGACCCTGGCAAAACCCTAGCCGCCAGCCCCTGATCCGCCGCCGCCGCCGCCATGAGTTCCGCCGCTGCCGCCTACCGCATCACCGGAGCCGCCGGAGCCCCGCGCCGCT
>NC_041385.1:730429041-730446370 GCF_002162155.2 Triticum dicoccoides
GCCGCCGCCGTCCCGCCGCCCGCCGACCTCGCCGACAAGGTAGTCGCCGGATCCGCCGCCGGTTTTCTCTGGAAAACCGTACGGTTTGTTTAGAAATCGCGGTTGATTTTTTTATAGATCAGTTTTCTTTTTTTTCGGTTTAGTTATTTAGCGAACGCCCATTTGTTTGTTTGTTTTAACAAATGATTTTCACCCGTTAGCCGCAGACAGTGAACGTTCGTTCGTTAGCCTGTTCTTCAGTTTTTCTTTTTCCAGGGTTTTTCCGCGATTATTTTCGATCGTGATTTCTGCCCTGATTTTCGTTTTAGTTTATCTTTTCGCTCGTTTATCGGAATCAGGCGATTCAAGCGCCTAGAGTTTCGTCTCGTAGCCCTATTTCTGTTTAACCAACTTAAACAAGTTTTTGCTACTGTAAAAGTTGACTTAAGTCGAAATTAGTAAAAGGAGCTTGTTTATTTCGCAGTTTGAGTTCCGTTGCTTCGTTTGATTTGATTCTTTTTGCAAACTGGAGTTCTGAAGTTGAACTTTTTGGTTAGATCTTTTATTTGAGTTTTACCCGTGCTTCTATTTGAGTGCTTATTGTATGCTTGTTTGTTTGCGATAGAGTACCCGGAGTGCGAAGCGTGCTACTACGAGTCTCTAGGTTTCACGGATCATCAGCAAGGCAAGTAACACTTTGATCATACCTTTTTACTACCCAGTTTTATTGCATTAGATCAATCCTCAAACAATTGCATGGTTAGTACCTATTGTCCTGTTTATTATCAAACCTTTGGGAGTTACTTCTACATTGCTTATATTGCTATACTATGCTTGTAGACGTGGTTTGGTTCGAGTGATTCATGACAGATGTGAGTGTTGTTATTTAATGGTTAACTTAAGGTGGCTACTTTAATACACATCTGGGTGGATTGCTTGAAGGCACCCTGGAGTACCAAGTGGTTGTCAGGGCACCTGGAGAATCTAGTGTTGTCCTAGGATATCCCGGAGTACCCGTGTGATCATCCTACGGTCCGCCACCCAATCTCAAAGGGATCATAAGATTATTCATGCTAGAAACTTCTTTGTGCAGCCACAAGCTATTATGGGCTCTAGCATAGTTGAGTACGTTGCAAGACCTCTTTCAGTGGTGGGCTAGCAGATGTAGGGGAAAGTAGGTGTAACCGTCCACCCAGAGTAAAGAGTTATTATTTCAGAAAGACCGTGTCTCGATTCTCTGACCATGGATGTATTCGAGTCTTGTGGGGAAAAGTGTGCAAACCTCTGAAGAGTGTATAAACTAATCATGGTTAGCCGTGTCCCCGGTTATGGACGTTTTTGAGTATCTAGTTCTTGGATTATCATGTTGATCTCATCACTCTTAATTTAATTTGATTGGGTTTAATGATGATGTTTAATTGGGATTGAGTTGGAGGAACCTTCTCAATGTTTAACAACCACCATGATAGTTAAATAAAATTTATTCCTTTGTTGTAGGAAAAAAATGGCTTTACGCCAGATTGTTAACCATAGAGCTTTCCACCAGCCATACATGCATGTAGTGATAGCGTTTTATTCTGTTCATTACTCTATGTGTTACGTTGCCAGCATATTCCATGTGCTGACCGTTTTGGGCTGCAATGTTCATGTTGCAGACTTTTCAGACGACGAGTAAGGTGCCATAGGTCATTGTCTTTCACTCAGTGATGCCGTTGGAGTTGATGGACTCACTTTATCTTCCAAGCCTTCCGATGTTATCGTTTTAGATGACCTTAAGCCATATTTATTGTAATAAGTTCTCTTTTGAGATATTCGATGTAATAAGTGTGTGATTTCTACTCTATTATAAATCCTTCAAGTACTGTGCGTGTCAGCATTACCGATCCAGGGATGACACTGATGCACAAAGATCAGACTGTTTGAGGTCTGGTCGCTACAAGATGGTATCAGAGCATGCGCTGAATGTAGGACAGGACCACTAAGCTAAAGCCCTAGATCACTACTCTTTTCTCATTTCTGACTCCTCTCCCTTTTCTACTCTTTAGGATGGCGGATGCAAGGAACAAGTTCGCATGACTGGATGAAGATACACCTTTTGGACGCCACTTGAAGGAAGTTACTAGATACCTGAACATTGGAATACCAAGCTTCACCGGTACCTACATCGCCACTTTACCAGAAGAGGAGTGTTGGATGATTCAAGTTCAAGTTCCAGGAAGGACGTTCATGCCAGTCACTAAACCCATATAGTTTTCCTTTGATGCACCAACCTGGAGTCTAGGAAAGAGCATGGCAGCCCACATTACCATGGGACGCATTGGAGAAGTTTACCACAAGGATCTCAAGGATACTCTCTACCAGATTTGTGGGCGCCGAGATGAGAAATGGGAGATGATCAGCACCAGGAAGGATAGGTCCATTACAACTTTCATCCAGGAGTTAAACCAGCATATTCGTCGCCAGGAGAACCCAATGTGCGTAGGCATGATAGATCTGAAGAAGGCAATGACCAGGATCATGGAGCTAGAGGAAGAACTCAAGATTACACGCGATGGATACGAAGAGGAAATGACGATACTCGTGGAGAAGAATGACGATCTGATCAAGAAGCTAGGAGTATTCATGGGAGACCCCGCGCCAGGAGGAGAAGACAACGATTCCACTTGCCCGGAGAACTACATCATCATCGACGACACCGACTCGGACCCCAACGATAGTGATGATGACTTTGTTGATGAAGCTGGAGCAGATATCATGGAGTCTTCCACCGATCAATTTTTCTAGTCGACCACCATATCAGTAGTAGTATTTCCCCATGTACATAGTATAGTCCGAGCACTTTTGTAACGGTAGTTAGACCATTGTATGCCCTTGTTTGAATTGATTGAAGTGATATGTTTGTGTTTGTCTCATGTGCATATGGGTAGTGTTTTCCCACTAGATCTCATTCTATTCTGTTTTCTCATCTTTTCTAAACCCATCAGATGCCTTTGAGACGCGACAATGGATTTGCTTTCCCACCGGAGCTCACTCAGTTGATCCAGCAGTAGAATGCATTGATACAGATACTAATCCAGAATCAGAATCATGGGAACAACAACAACCCACCACCACCACCACCACCTGTTGATCACTTAGCATGTTTTCTAAGGCTGAATCAGACGGTGTTCTCCAGTAGCACCGAGCCGATAGTTGCAGATGATTGGCTCCGCAAGATTGGAAGGGAGTTGACCACTGCAGGATGCACAAATGCGGAGAGAGTGCATTTTGCCGCACATCAGCTTGATGGACCCGCAGCATCATGGTGGGAGAATTTCATATCCACTTACCCCATTGACACTGTCACATGGGACCAGTTTCAGTAGGCTTTTCGCACAGCCCATGTTTCAGCAGGAGCTATGGCCATGAAGAAGCATGAGTTTCGCAACTTGTGCCAAGGAGGACGCACAACGGGCCAGTATGTGGATGATTTTAGTAAGTTAGCACGTTATGCCCCAGATGACGTTGCTACGGACGCAGCTAAGCAGGAGAAGTTTCTGGAAGGACTGAATGATGAGCTGAGCATGCAGTTGATGGTGGCAACCTTCAACAACTACCAGGAGTTGGTAGATAGAGCTCTCATGATTGAAGGGAAGACATAGCGGATTGACAACCGCAAAAGCAAGTATGGACAAGGGAAGTACAATTCTGGAGCTCAGCAGAGGCCCCGTTTTACCCCGAACTCGGGAGGACACCTTCAACATAACCATGGAGTTCACAATCACAATGGAGGAAGTTCGCACAACCATAGTGGCACCAAGAATGGGAATGGTAATGGAGGAAGCAATGGCCAGAACCATTCCAACCCAGCAACGCCTGCCAAGAAGAATCTAAGCCACATTACTTGTTTCAAGTGCGGGAAAATGGACATTACGCCACGGAGTGTTCTGAAGCAAAGAATGACAATGGCAATGGAAGCTCTGGGAAGAAGCCCAACCCTTTCAACAGGGGACAAGTGAACCACATTAACGTGGAGGAGGTTGAAGCGCAACCAGATGCATCAATAGGTAAGTTTTTGGTTAAGTCATTTACTGCAATCATTCTTTTTGATACTTGTGCATCGCATTCATACAATCAAGGGATTTGTGAATAAGTACAAGTTATCCACCAAAGTTCTTAGAACACCTATGTTAGTAAGCTCGCCAGGAGTGGAGCATATGGCAAGCCAAGGATGTTTTCAGATGCCATTGACCATAGGTAGGCATGTTTTCCCCTCAGACCTGATAATTTTGGAGTCGCAAGGTTTGGATGTGATTTTGGGTATGGATTGGCTATCGATGTATGGAGGAAACATCTATTGCGCCAGTAAGTCGATTATGCTCACCACCCTAGAAGGAAGAAGGATTAAGTATGTATCCCGACATGTGCTGAAGAGGACTCAAGTGAATTCCTTATCAGGAGTTGTACAGGAGGAAGTACCAGTGGTGAAGGTTTTCCCTGATGTATCTCCAGAAGAGTTGCCAGGCATGCCACCTGATAGAGACATTGAGTTTTTGATTGAGCTTTTTCCAGGCACAGGGCCAATATCTAAGAGACCATACAGGATGCCCGCAAAGGATTTGGAGGAAATTAAGAAGCAGATTAAGGAGTTACTGGATAAAGTCTATATCCTCCCAAGTTCGTCACCTTGGGGATCACTAGTGCTTCTAGTGGAGAAGAAGGATGGATCATTGAGGATGGTTGTTGATTATCATGGATTGAATGAAGTGACAATCAAGAACAAGTACCCACTGCCAATGATCAATGATCTGTTCTACCAGTTGCAAGGAGATAAAGTATTTTCCAAGATCGACCTGCGGTCAGGATACCACCAGGTGAAGATTCGAGAGCTGGATATACCCAAGAAAGCTTTTACCACAAGGTACGAGCTATATGAGTATACCGTTATGTCATTTGGTCTGACTAACGCACCTACCTATTTCATGAACATGATGAACAAGGTGTTTATGGAGTTTTTGGATAAGTTCGTCGTGGTGTTCATTGATGATATTCTGGTTTACTCGAAGAATGAAGAGGAGCATAAGGAACATTTGCATTTGGTACTTGGGAAGCTGAGAGAACATCAGTTATATGCCAAGTTCAGCAAGTGTGAATTTTGGTTGAAGGAAGTTGGATTCCTCGGACATGTTATATCCGGAGAAGGAATAGCAGTAGATCCCACCAAGGTTGTCACTGTGACAAATTGGGCAGCACCCACGTTAGTTGGAGAGATCTGGAGTTTTCTGGGACTCGCATGATACTACCGGAGGTTCATTGAGAATTTCTCAAAGATTGCAAAACCCATGATGGAGTTGTTGAAGAAGGACACCAAGTTCAAATGGACTGAGGAATGTGAGGCCAGTTTTCAGGAGTTGAAGAAATGTTTGGTTACAGCTCCAGTGTTGATTCTGCCAGATCAATGCAAAGATTATCAAGTGTATTGCGACGCTTCTCGTCGAGGACTTGGAGCAGTGCTTATGCAGGAGGTAAGAGTTGTTTCCTATGCCTCACGACAGCTTAAACCCCATGAGTTGAATTATGCTACACACAATTTGGAGTTAGCAGCCGTAGTGCATGCGTTGAAGACTTGGAGACACTTTCTCATTAGAAACCACTGTGAGGCATACACGGATCACAAGAGTTTGAAGTATATCTTCACGTAGAAGGAATTGAACCTCGGGAAAATGAGATGGTTGGAGCTCATCAAGGATTATGGTATGAGGTTGCATTATCATCCTGGAAAGACTAACGTAGTAGCCGATGTGTTGAGTCACAAGAGCCATGTCAACACACTCATGACGGAAAGTTACCCCAGGAATTAGCAGAGGATCTTCGTGAGCTATGTTTGGAAATAGTTCTGAGAGGCTATGTAGCAGCATTGGAGATTCAGTCTACTTTGATGAATAAGATCAGGGAAGCTCAGAAGATGGACAAGGAGATTGCCGAGATAAAGGAGAGGATGAGCAAAGGAAAGGCTAAAGGATTTCGTGAGGATGAGCACGATACCTTATGGTTTGAGGACCGCGTATATGTGCCTAATGATCCGGAGATCAGGAAGTTGATTCTGCAGGAGGCCCATGATTCGCCATATTCGATTCACCCAGGAAATACCAAGATGTATCTGGATTTGAAGGACAGTTTCTGGTGGACCGGAATGGAGAAGGATATTGCGGAGTATGTAGCAGTTTGTGATGTATGTCAGAGAGTAAAGGCAGAGCATCAGAAGCCAGCAGGATTGCTACAGCCATTGCCGATACCCGAATGGAATTGGGATAAGCTACGCATGGATTTTATCACGGGATTGCCCAGGACTCGTTTATCATGGATTTTATCGTATGTCTGCATGGAGTTCCGAGGACCATTGTATCAGATAGAAGAACCCAATTTACCTCAAAGTTCTGGAATCAGTTGCATGAAACTTTGGGTACCAGGCTAGAGTTCAGTACAGCCTTTCACCCACGGACAGATGGACAGACCGAGAGAGTCAATCAGATTCTGGAGGACATGTTGAGAGCTTGTGCGCTAGATTATGGATCTAGTTGGGACGACAATTTGCCATATGCAGATTTCTCTTACAACAACAGTTACCAAGCCAGTTTGAAGATGGCCCCTTTCGAAGCTTTGTACGGAAGGAGGTGCAGGACACCATTGTTGTTGGATGAAGTTGGAGACTGTCAGTTGTTTGGACCAGATTTGATTAAAGAGTCTGAAGAGAAGGTTAAGCTGATTCGCGATAGACTCAAGGTAGCCCAATCCAGGCAGAAGAGCTATGCGGATTCTAAACGCAAGGAGAAAGATTACGAAGTCGGAGACAGAGTTTATCTTCGTGTGTCCCCACTTCGAGGAGTTAAGTGTTTTGGAGTTAAAGGAAAGTTAGAACCACGTTTTGTGGGACCATACAGACTTTTGGAGCGTATGACAGAAGTTGCTTACAAGCTGGAATTGCCCGAAGGATTGTCAGGAGTTCACGATGTGTTCCACGTTTCCTAGTTGAAGAAGTGCCACGCAGAGATGGCCGATATCCCTCTGAGAGATACAGTGCCACTGGAAGCGATTCAGTTGGATAGCGATTTGACCTACGAGGAGAAACCAGTGAAGATTCTCGAATTTGCCAGCCGAGTCACACGCAACAAGGTTATCAAGTTCTGTAAAGTTCAGTGGAGCCACCATACCGAGGATGAAGCCACCTGGGAGCGAGAGGAATACCTACGGAAGGACCACCCTCACCTATTTTCTAACCAACCCGAATCTCGTGGGCGAGATTCATCTTAAGGGGGGTAGGTTTGTAACACCCTAAATTTTCAATTTGGAATGTTATGCATTAGATCATCATTGCATACCATATTTTATTGCATTTTTGGCTTGATCCTTGAAATTCTACGCAACTCAAGGACCCACAGAGAGAGTTGGGGATTTTGTTATTTTCATATTTGAGTTTTCTCAAATTTTGAAAAGAGGATCATATGATTTTAATTACTTTCTCTTCGAATATTTATTTTATGAAAATTAAAGAGAGGGGATAAAATGACTTTCCCAAAATAAAAATATATTGGAGATTTAATATTAAAATCAAATAATATTTTTATTCGGAGTTTTATCGCTATTTTATTTGAATTAGGAAAAATATGCATTTTGCAAAATTGCATTAGAGGCCCAAATAAATGATCACTTTGTCCGCTATATTTTTAAAGGACGGGAAAACTTTATTTCAAGATTTTTGGAGTCTGTTTAGTATTTCTTTTATTTGTTTTTCTGCGCGTGGAATTATTTAGGAGAAAAGGTTACCGCCTAAGGGGTTGTGTCCGACCCGAACACTCCTGCCCAGCCGGCCTTATAAGTCGAAGGCCTGACCCCGGCCAAACCTTAGCCGCCAGCCCCCGATCCACCACCGCCGCGAGCCTCCGCCACTGCCGCCAGCCATCGCTGCCGCTGCCGCCGCGAGTTCCGCCGCCACCGCCTCCCGCATCACCGGAGCCGCCGGAGCCCCACGCCGCCGATCCCCGCCACCACCCAGCCCCGCCGCCGCCCGCCGCCGCTGCCAGCCATCATCGGAGCCGCTGCCGTCCCGTCGCCCACCGACCCCGCTGACGAGGTAGTCGCTGGATCTGCCGCCAATTTTTTAGAAACCGCGGTTGATTTTTTTATAGATCAGTTTTCTTTTTTTCCGGTTTAGTTATTTAGCGAACGCCCATTACTTCATTCTTTTAACAAAAGGTTTTCACCCATTAGCCACAGACAGCGAACGTTCGTTCGTTAGCCTATTTGTCAGTTTTTCTTTTTCCAGGGTTTTTGCGTGATTATTTTCAATCGCTATTTCTGCCCTGATTTTCGTTTTAGTTTATCTTTTCGCTCGTTTATCGGAATCAGGCGATTCAAGCTCCTAGAGTTTTGTCTCGAAGTCCTCTTTCTGTTTAACCAACTTAAATAAGTTTTTGCTATTGTAAAATTTGACTTAAGTCCAGATTAGTAAAAGGAGCTTGTTTCTTTCGCAGTTTGAGTTTCGTTGCTTCGTTTGATTTGATTGTTTTTGCAAACCGGAGTTCTTAAGTTGAACTTTCTGGTTAGATCTCTTATTTGAGTTTTACCCGTGCTTCTAGTTGAGTGCTTATTGTATGCTTGTTTGTTTGCGATAGAGCACCCGGAGTGCGAAGCGTGCTACTACGAGTCTCTAGGTTTCACGGATCATCAGCAAGGCAAGTAACACTTTGGTCATACCTTTTTACTACCCAGTTTTATTGCATTAGATCAATCCTCAAACAATTGCATGGTTAGGATCTGATTAACATGTGGATTTTGGGAAGTAGATGAGGTAGTACCTATTGTCCTGTTTATTATCAAACCTTCGGGAGTTACCTCTATGTTGCTTATATTGCTATATTATGCTTGTAGACGTGGTTTGGTTCGAGTGATTCATGACAGATGTGAGTGTTGTTATTTAATGGTTAACTTAAGGTGGCTACTTTAATACACATATGGGTGGATTGCTTGAAGGCACCCTGGAGTACCAAGTGGTTGTCAGGGCACCTGGAGAATCCAGTGTTGTCCTAGGATATCCCGGAGTACCCTTGTGATCATCCTACGGTCCGCCACCCAGGCTCAAAGGGATCATAAGATTATTCATGCTAGAAACTTCCGTGTGCAGCCACAAGCTATTATGGGCTCTAGCATAGTTGAGTACATTGCAAGACCTCTTTCAGTGGTGGGCTAGCGGATGTAGGTGAAAGTAGGTGTAACTGTCCACCCAGAGTAAAGAGTTATTGTTTCAGAAAGACTGTGTCTCGATTCTCTGACCATGGATGTATTCGAGTCTTGTGGGGAAAAGTGTGCAAACCTCTGAAGAGTGTATAAACTAATCATGGTTAGCCGTGTCCCCGGTTATGGACGTTTTTGAGTATCTAGTTCTTGGATTATCATGTTGATCTCATCACTCTTAATTTAATTTGATTGGGTTTAGTGATGATGTTTAATTGGGATTGAGTTGGAGGAACCTTCTCAATGTTTAACAACCACCATGATAGTTAAATAAAATTTATTCCTTTGTTGTAGGAAAAAAATTGCTTTATGCAAAACTGTTAACCATAGAGCTTTCCACCAGCCATACATGCATGTAGTGATAGCGTTTTATTATGTTCATTACTCTATGTGTTACATTGCCAGCATATTCCATGTGCTGACCCGTTTCGGGCTGCAACATTCATGTTGCAGACTTTTCAGACGATGAGTAAGGTGCCATAGGTCGTTGTCTTTCACTCAGTGATGCCGTTGGAGTTGATGGACTCACTTTATCTTCCAAGCCTTCCGCTGTTATCGTTTTAGATGGCCTTAAGCCATATTTATTGTAATAAGTTCTCTTTTGCGACATTCGATGTAATAAGTGTGATTGCTACTCTATTATAAATCCTTCAAGTACTGTGCATGTCAGCATTACCGATCGAGGGATGAAACTGATGCATAGAGATCAGACTGTTTGAGGTCTGGTCGCTACAAGATGGTATCAGAGCACGTGCTGAATGTAGGACACAAGCACTAAGCTAAAGCCCTAGATCACTACTCTCTTCTCATTTCTGACTCCTCTCCCTTTTCTACTCTTTAGGATGGCGGATGAAAGGAACAAGTTTGCGCAACCGGATGAAGATACACCTTTTGGACACCATTTGAAGGAAGTTATTAGATACCTGAACATCGGAATACCAAGCTTCACCGATACCTACATCGCCACTTTACCAGAAGAGGAGCGTTGGATGATTCGAGTTCAAGTTCAGGAAGGATGTTCATGCCAGTCACTGAACCCATAGAGTTTTCTTTTGATGCACCAACCTGGAGTCTAGGAAAGAGCATGGCAGCCCACATTACCATGGGACGCATTGGAGAAGTTTACCACAAGGATCTCAAGGATATTATCTACCAGATTTGTGTGCGCCGAGATGAGTAATGGGAGATGATCATCACCAGGAAGGATAGGTCCATTGCAGCTTTCATCCAGGAGTTAAACCAGGATATTCGTCGCCAGGAGAACCAGATGTGCGCAGGCATGATAGATGTGCAAATATTCCTTGGCTCCCCTTGTGTCGAATCTATAAATTTGGGTTGAATACTCTACCCTCGAAAGCTGTTGCGATCCCATATACTTGTGGGTTATCATAGCGCTGGTTAGAGGAAAGCGCTATTGCTAAGTTCAATAGCAGTAGCGTTTTTTACGTATGAGCACTACTAGTATGCCTAGCCTGCCTGCAACGGTCTGGCAATTATAATAGTAGTGTGTTTTATATCTACAACACTACTACTATGTGCATAGTAGCAGCGCTGTTGTTGCCAAAGCACTACTAATATTTAGCAGTAGCGATTCCTTTTTAAAAGCACTACCGGTGAGCTCCTATGTACCAGCATTTCCCTAGTAGTGCTAGTGCATGATACTTGTGTATGATATACTAATTTTATAGTGCATAGTATCATAGAGTAGTAGCATAGATGATCATATTTATTGCCATGCATGACCCCATGTTCCTTCTTTAATTCTCTGCCACATCACCATGTCTGCTATTCCCGAGTGTATGTACCAGTTAAGTTACGACCACCACCTCTATGGCCAGCCTCGACGCGGAGCAGTCGTGTGCATCGGGAAGCGACGCTCTCTCGGCCATCGCGCTGCTTCAAAGCCGACGCTAGTGAGAGGTCGCCTCCGCTCTAGTCGGGCATTAATGCGACAATAACGCTATGGGGCAACACTGACCATTTCATGCGGGAAGCGCGCGACGACAAGGGAGGGGCTTTGGGTCGGCCAGGGTGGTTAGATGCGGGCATGGTGGTGGTATTGATTGTACTATTTCAGGTGTCACTAGTAGAAAAGGGGGCAATGGTCCAGGTCGGGTAAGCCCATTAGTCCCGGTTCAATCCAGAACCGGGACCAATGGGGGCATTGGACCTGGTTCGTGACGTGGGCCATTGGTCCCGGTTCGACTGGACCTATTGGTCCCGGTTGGTGGGACGAACCGGGACCAATGGGCCTCGCTCCTGGCCCACCACCATTGGTCCCGGTTGGTGGTGTGAACCGGGACCAAAGGCTGCCCTTTAGTCCCGGTTCATGGCACGAACCGAGACCAATTAGTTGCCTATATATACCCCTCGCCCGTGAGCAGAGGACTCGGAGTGCTCTGTTTTTCGTGGCCGGCAAGGGGAGAGCTTTGTGGTGCTCTAGCTCACCTCCTATGCACACGAGGTGTTCGATGGAATGCCCGATCCACACTACTTAAGCTTTCTCCTCTCCAAGCTTGACCTCCAAGCTCCATTTTCCTCAATATTTGTCTAGGTTTAGCGGTCCGTCATGTCCCGTCCCCATCTTCATCGCCGTCGATCGCCCGCGCCGATCTCGTCGCCGGCACCACCGTGGTGAGCCTCTTGTTCTTATCTTCTTTCTGAAAGGAAAAAAATTCTTACTTGTATGTTTATATAGATACTTGTATAATTTTCTTACTTTTATTATTGCATCTTATATAGTGCGATGGTTTTGGTATCCGCCCCCGTCGGCCCTCGTCCTGTCTATGATTCGGATGTGGTATATATTATCTTTTCATAACTATTGGTTCATTTATTGTTTATGACAATTATGCCGACCAACGTGACATAGATTTTATTTATCTAGGAGGTTGTTGAACCGGAAATTCCAACCGACCCTATTGTCGAGAGGTTAAATTTAGTTGAAGAAGAAAACAATTTGTTGAAGGAAAAAATTAGAAAAATTGAGGAGGAGAAGATAATATTGGAGTTGCATGTTGCGGATGTCGTTGATGATCACAAGATCAGGATGGATGCAATGCGCTTGAAGATTAGAAAGATTAGAAAATATGCCATTCATACCGAGGCTTGGTATCATTATGCCGTTGGATCAGTTGTTACATTGGTTGCGATTATGATCGCATTTGTCTTCGCATTGAAATGTTTTACATAGTTTCAATGTATGGTTTAATTAATTTAGATGCTCTGCAGAGCTTTATGTTGTTAGATGAGAACTATGTATGTACTTTGGTTTTAATGTGATGATGAACTTCTATTAATTTGGTCACTTAATTATCTATTCATGATGTTCTGTAATGATTTTTGATACACTTAATTATATATAATGCATGCAGATCAACCGGCAATGGATGTACGGTTCAAGACACACCTCCGAGTACATTAAGGGCGTGCATGATTTTCTAGAAGTGGCTGAGGCAAACAAGTAGAATGGTTTTATGTGTTGTCCATGCCCTATATGTGGGAATACGAAGTCTTACTCTGACCGGAAAATCCTCCACACCCACCTGCTTTACAAGGGTTTCATGTCACACTATAATGTTTGGACGAGGCACGGAGAAATTGGGGTTATGATGGAAGACGACAAAGAAGAAGAGTACAATGACAACTATGTGCCCCCTGAATACGGTGATGCTACTGAACATCAAGAGGAACCAGACGATGTGCACGATGATGCTGCAATGGGTGAAGCTGCTGAAGATCATGAGGAACCAGACGATGTGCCCGATGATGATGATCTCCGTCGGGTCATTGTCGATGCAAGGACACAATGCGAAAGTCAAAAGGAAAAGCTGAAGTTCGATCGCATGTTAGAGGACCACAAAAAAGGGTTGTACCCCAATTGCGAAGATGGCAATACAAAGCTCGGTACTATACTGGAATTGCTACAGTGGAAGGTAGAGAATGCTGTGCCTGACAAAGGATTTGAGAAGCTACTGAAAATATTGAAGAAGAAGCTTCCAAAGGATAACGAATTGCCCGACAGTACATACGCAGCAAAGAAGGTCGTATGCCCTCTAGGATTGGAGGTGCAGAAGATACATGCATGCCCTAATGACTGCATCCTCTACCACGGTGCATACAAGGATCTGAACGCATGCCCGGTATGCTGTGCATTACGGTATAAGATCAGACGAGATGACCCTGGTGATGTTTACGGCGAGCCCCCCAGGAAGAGGGTTCTTGCGAAGGTGATGTGGTATGCTCCTATAATACCACGGTTGAAACGTCTGTTCAGAAACGGAGAGCATGCCAAGTTGATGCGATGGCACAGTGAGGACCGTAAGAAATACGGGAAGTTGAGAGCACCCGCTGACGGGTCGCAGTGGAGAAAAATCGAGAGAAAGTACTGGGATGAGTTTGCAAGTGAGCCAAGGAACGTATGGTTTGCTTTAAGCGTGGATGGCATTAATCCTTTCGGGGAGTAAAGCACTAATCACAGCACCTGGCCCGTGACTCTATGTATGTATAACCTTCCTCCTTGGATGTGCATGAAGCGGAAGTTCATTATGATGCCAGTTCTCATCCAAGGCCCTAAGCAACCCGGCAACGACATTGATGTGTACCTAAGGCCATTAGTTGAAGAAGTTTTACAGCTGTGGAATGGAAACGGTGTACGTACGTGGGATGAGCACAAACAGGAGGAATTTAACCTAAAGGCGTTGCTGTTCGTGACCATCAACGATTGGCCCACTCTTAGTAACCTTTCAGGACAGACAAACAAGGGATACCACGCATGCACGCACTGTTTACTTGACACTGATAGTATGTACCTAGCAAGCTGTAGGAAGAATGTGTACCTGGGCCATCGTTGATTTCTTCCGACCAACCATCAATGTCGAAAGAAAGGCAAGGATTTCAAAGGCGAGGCAGATCACCGGAAGAAGCCCGCCATACGTATCGGTGATCACGTACTTGCTATGGTCAATGATTTACACGTAATCTTTGGAAAGGGTCCCGACGGACTAGCTGTTCCGAGTGACGCTGGGGGACACGCACCCATGTGGAAGAAGAAATCTATATTTTGGGACCTACCCTACTGGAAAGACCTAGAGGTCCGCTCTTTGATCGACATGATGCACGTACGAAGAACCTTTGCGTGAACCTGCTAGGCTTCTTGGGCGTGTATGGGAAGACAAAAGATATAGCTGAGGCACGGGAGGACCTACAACGTTTGCACGAAAAAGACGGCATGCCTCCAAAGCAGTATGAAGGTCCTGCCAGCTATGCTCTTACCAAAGAAGAGAAGGAAATCTTCTTTGAATGCCTGCTTAGTATGAAGGTCCCGACTGGCTTCTCGTCGAATATAAAAGCAATAATAAATATGGCAGAGAAAAAGTTTCAAAACCTAAAGTCTCATGCCTGCCACGTGATTATGATGCAACTGCTTCCGGTTGCATTGAGGGGGCTTCTACCGAAAAACGTCTGATTAGCCATTGTGAAGCTATGTGCATTCCTCAATGCAATCTCTCAGAAGGTGATCGATCCAGAAATCATACCAAGGCTAAGGAGTAATGTGGTGCAATGTCTTGTCAGTTTCGAGCTGGTGTTCCCACCATCCTTCTTCAATATCATGACGCACGTCCTAGTTCATCTAGTTGATGAGATTGTCATTTTGGGCCCCGTATTTCTACACAATATGTACCCCTTTGAGAGGTTCATGGGAGTCCTAAAGAAATATGTCCGTAACCGCGCTAGTCCAGAAGGAAGCATCTCCATGGGCCATCAAACAGAGGATGTCATCGGGTTTTGTGTTGACTTCATTCCTGGCCTTAAGAAGATAGGTCTCCCTAAATCGCGGTGTGAGGGGAGACTGACTGGAAAAGGCACGCTTGGAAGGTACTCAATAGTATGCAGGGACGGATATTCTTGGTCTCAAGCACACTACACAATTCTACAGAACTCTACCTTGGTGACCCGGTATGTCGATGAACACAATAACAGTCTGCGCTCCAAACACCCGGAGCAGTGCGACGACTGGATTACATGTGAGCACATCAGAACTTTCAGCAGTTGGTTGGAAGCACGTATCAGAGGTGACAACACTGTTTGTGATGAGCTGTACTTGTTGTCCAGGGGACCATCTTTGACTGTATTGATTTGGAAAGGATACGAGATAAACGGGAATACATTTTACACGATTGACCAAGATCAAAAGAGCACCAACCAAAATAGCGGTGTCCGCTTTGATGCAACAACCGAGAGGGGAAAGGACACATATTATGGTTACATAGTGGACATATGGGACCTTGACTACGGACATGATTTTAAGGTCCCTTTGTTTAAGTGCAAATGGGTCAATCTGTCAGGAGGCGGGGTACAGGTAGACCCATAGTACGAAATGACAACAGTGGATCTGAAAAATCTTGGATACACTATCGAACCGTTCGTCCTAGCCAATGATGTGGCACAGGTTATCTATGTGAAGGACATGTCTACCAGACCGAGAAAGAGAAAAGATAAGGAAGCGAATACATCATATGATGAGCCAAAGCACCACATTGTTCTTTCAGGAAAAAGGGACATCGTGGGAGTGGAGGACAAGACAGACATGTGTGAAGATTATGAAAAGTTTCATGAAATTCCTCCCTTCAAAGTCAAGGCTGACCCCAGCATCCTAATAAACGATGAAGATTATCCATGGTTATGGCGCAATAAGCAAATGACACAAGCGAAGAAAAAGTGAAGACTTTCTCTCGCAACTATTATGATGATACCATGCCAACTTTGTAACTGACGAGTATGATACCATTGTCCATTTTGTACATGCACATGCTATGTGGGTCAATTTATAATACGATGCCAACTTTCAACTTTTTCAGAGTTCATTTGAAATGCTTTAATGTCTTATGGCTCGGCCCTCGTAATAATTAAAAATAGCAACAATAAGTATTTTGTTGTAAGTAGAAACAAAATAAAATAAATAAAGCAAGAAAGAAAACAAAAAAACAAAAAAATTGTTTTCACATTTGAAAACTAATGGCACTAACAGAAAGTTTATAATTTTCCTAAAACTAAAAGCAAAAAGAATTGAAAAATAAAGCAAAAAACAAAAGAAAATAAATAATGCAGAAAACAAAACAAAAAACAACAATAAGTATTTTGTTGTAAGTAGAAACAAAATAAAATAAATAAAGCAAGAAAGAAAACAAAAAAACAAAAAAAGTGTTTTCAAATTTGAAAACTAATGGCACTAACAGAAAGTTTATAATTTTCCTAAAACTAAAAGCAAAAAGAATTGGAAAATAAAGCAAAAAACAAAACAAAATAAATAATGCAGAAAACAAAACAATAAAACTAGAAAAAAAATAAAAATAGCAACAATAAGTAAAGAAAACAAAAAAACAAAAAAATGCCTCCTACTGGGCCCCCACGGCGTAAATACGACATGAAACCCTACTAAATCCATGATTCAGGACCACAGTAGGCCCAGAAGGCCCATCAGGCAAAGCAATAGCAAGTAGGCCCGAAAGCTGCGGTGGAGAGAGCTCGAAAGGGGTGCGGCAGTGGGGCTTATAAACCACTGCGCGCCCCTCTCAACTAGCGAGGTGGGACTAAACTTTGGCCCCGAGGTGGGCAGCAGAGGGGCCTTTGGTCCCGGTTGGTGGCACCAACCGGGACTAAAGGGGGAGGCATTGGTCCCGGTTGGTGGCACCAACCGGTACCAAAGGCCGCCGGTTCCTGCCCTTTGGGCTGCCGAAAAAGAGGCCTTTGGTCCCGGTTGGTGGCACCAACCGGGACTAAAGGGTAGTCCCGGTTGGTGCCACCAACCGGGACTAAAGGGTTTGCTATATAAGCAACACTTAGCAGTTTCCGGCCAAATCGCCCACTTCTCCCCCGATGCCCCCTGCTCCTCCTCGTCGCCGTTGCCGCCCGACGCCCCTGCCCCACCTTGCTGTCGCCATCGCCATCGACACCGTCAGGCTGCTCGCCTGAGCCATCGCCGCCGCCCCCTGTGAGCACAGCCTGCTCCCGTGCCCCTCCCATCTCGCGCCCCTGCGCGGCCACAGCGCGCCGCCCCTGTCCCTGCGCGGCCGCCGCG
>NC_041385.1:730446776-730456760 GCF_002162155.2 Triticum dicoccoides
CCGTGCCGCCGCCCCTACCCTGCGCGGCCGCCGCGCGCTGCTCCGCCGCCCCTGCCCTGCGCAGCCGCCACGCGCCGCTCCGCCGCCCCTGCAATTTCCATAGCAATTTTTTGCATTTTTTTGTGTATATGTGTTTGTATGTGTATATATATATATATGTGTACATGTTCATAGTATTTTTTTTCATAAGTGTATTTTTTTGTTCATTGCATTTTTTTCATATATATAATGTATATATGTATGTGGTAGCTATATATATGGTGAATGGATGTGGCTATATATGTATGTATGAATATAATGTTCATAACATTTTTTGTTTATATATGTTTTTTCATATATGTATTAATTTTTTATTTAGGTTGTTAGTAGCTATCGATTTTAGGTTAGTGCATTTTAGGTTAGTGTAGAGGAGAAAGTAAAATAAGGAAAAGGAAGAAAAGAGGAAGAAGGAAGAAGGAAGAAGAAGAAGAAAAAGAATGAGAGGAAAAAGGAAAATAAGAAGAGGAAGAAGAGGAGAGGAAGAAGAGGAGAAACAAATAAGAAGAGGAAAAAAGAAGAAAAAGAAGAGGAGAAGAAGAAAGGAATAGAGGAGAAGAAGAAAAAATAGAATCATTCTATTTTTTCTTCTTCTCCTCTATTCCTTTCTTCTTCTCCTCTTTTTTTTTCTTCTTCTTCTTCCTTCTTCCTTCTTCCTCTTTTCTTCCTTTTCCTTAATTATTTTCCTTTCTCGTCGTTGTCGATATAACCCCCTCAAGATAACTTCGACATGAGGGGCGGTCGATATATATATATACCCCCTCTCGACCGTGATAACTTATACAATGGCAGCACCCCCCCTCGGCCCTCTCGCTCGACCAAAACTCTCGAGGACACCCAAACCCTAGAGAGAAAACGATGTTGGTCTCCTACCCCCTCCCGCCGTGCCCCTACCCGACAAATTGACTCTCTCAAGGCCACCCAAATTTACCAAGTTAAAAGAGCGTTGTCGTCGAGGCCACCCCAAACCCTTGAAGCGTTGTGTCGAGGCGACCCCAAACCCTAGAGAAGCAGCGTCGAGGCCACTAAAATGATTCCTTATTGTGATTAGCTAGCTAGTTCTACGTTTGCCACTAATATATATATATATATATATATATATATATATATATATATATATATATATATATCCATCTGTACCATGTTTGAATAATAATTGACATGTTGTAAATATTTGCAGAAACTATGGAGCACTCCCGAGACGAAGAAACAGAAGCGATGTTGGGGGACATAATCGCAAATGGAAGTGATGAAGTTGCGTCATTTCTCCTCGACATCGATGGTCAGCTGGAAGAACTGGGTGAAGAATTGGGCTATGTTCATGATGGCTTCGGCCCATTAATGCCGGTACAAGAAGAGGACTATGTTCATGATGGCTTCGGTGACACAATGGAGGTACAAGAAGGAGACCGTGCTGACTGCTCCAGTGACCGAACCGAGTCCGGCCAGGTATATATATATTAGTTAAGCCCGTGCTGACTAGTTAACTGATGCTTCCATTGTTTTGGTATATGTACACATATTAATTACTCTCGTCTTTCTTCCTTATAATTTCTAGCCCTCCGGATCGAGCACAACTTCGGTAAGGAGACGAGGCCCGAAGAAAAAGTTGAGCTCGGATGAAAAGTTTGAGATCATAGAAATCGCGCTCGACGGCGAACCGATTGAACCCATCCGGACAAGGAAGGCATTTTCTGCTCAGTGCGGGGTTCTTGTTAGGGACAAGATCCCGATCAGCATCTAGCAATGGTAGAAGCCTAAGGAGGAAGACCCTGAGGTGTATTATGTCAATGATATGCAGAAAGAAGATCTTTGGACTGAGCTGAAGGCAAATTTCACACTACCGCCAGAGGAGGATCCGGAGAAGCCAGTTAAAGAGCCATTAATCAAGTCTTGTGCTCTTAAGAAGATGGCAACCCTAATGAGGAGGTGGAGGAAAGAGCTGAACCAGTTTGTCGGAAAAAAAAGACACCAAAATTCATCGGCAAATATGAGAAGATCAAAGATCACTGGCCCACATTTGTGGCCCACAAGACATCGGAAAAGAGTAAGAAGATGTCGGTGACAAACAAGAAAAATGCTGCGAAGAAGAAGCTTCACCATCGCACGGGGTCAGGTGGCTACCTCAAAGCCCGGCCTAAGTGGTCCAAGGCTGAGCATGATCTACTTGGAAAAGGGATCGAACCAGAGACAATGTACTGGCCAGACCGTTGCCGGACTTGGTTCTTCGGGGCTGGCGGAACCTTGGACCCTGTAACAGGGAAGTGCCAGTGGACGGACGAGCAACTGCAAATACCAGTCAAGAACCTTCGACACTATATCGATGCAGCGCAGCGAGGGATGTTCCTTCCAAACAAGGAGAAGGACGAGCTCACAATGGCCCTTGGGAATCCTGAGCACCCTGGACGGACACGAGGCACGCCAGGCTCCATTCCGTGGAAGGTTGGTTTTCCGGACTCAGGGGCTTACAAAACCCACGAGAGGAGGAAGAAACTGGAGCAGGACCAACTGCAGGCGCTGCACGAAAGGGTAATGGGGCTAGAGGAACGAGAAGAGGAACGAGAAGCAGCAGATCGCAGCAAATGACCTGCCGAAGCTTCCCTCGAAGCTACCCCGCCATCTCACCGGAGAAGCAGCGTGGCTTCCACCGAGCTGCTTCAGCCGGAGCATGTCTTGACGGCTCCTGCCAGCTATACCGTGGATGGTATCACGGAGTCTCAACATTGCCACATTATGGCGTGATGGATGAATTTGAAGGTCAAGGCGGCTGTTGGCCAAGTTTATCCTAGTGGACCCGGCACAACTTATCACTGCCAGCCGATTCCAGAAGGATATGCTAAGGTGATGGTGGATGAAATAATGGAGGGATTTGAGGACCTCCCGCTTGAGCACCCCACCGATGAAGGGGAGACTAGGCTGGGTTCTGCTCTGAAGACTCCATGCCTATGGCGGAAGGAGCTCATCAACCTTCCGAACTGGACGCCTCTGCCTCCTCCTCCTCCTCCGGTGAGTCAGGGCACTCCGCCTCCTCCACCACCTCCTCCTCCGGCGAGTGACGATCAGGGCACGCGTGGCGGCACTCCGCCTCCTTCTCTGGCGCGTGGCAGCACTCCGCCTCCTTCTCCGCAGGCGCCGGCGCTCCCGAGCAGCCAGCAGCCTCCTCCTTCTCCACCTGCGCCGGCACTCCCGAGCAGCCAGCAGCCTCCTCCTTCTCCGCCTCGCCAGCAAGGGCGGAAGAGACCCACCGCCGCCCCGGCTGCTCCGGCGCGTCGTACTCCTTCTCCACCGCCTCGTAAGCAAGCACGAAAGAAGACAGACGCCGCAGCCACTCTGTCTGCTCCGGCGTCTAGCAGCACAACCAGAGGCGGGAGGCAATACAAATACGGTCCATCTCTCAAGCCTCTAGAGAAGTTACCGTACGAGAGGTCCTAGGAGGAAAATGATACGATTGTGCGGACCCACGTGAAGGATTTCTTTGAAGGGGTGAAAGCAAAGAGACATCCACCTCCGGAGGAGAAGGTAGATCCGGTGAAAGCAAAGCGGACTATCGATGCCCTAAGGAAACCACCAAAGTCTCCGCCGAGAACCAACTATGAGCGCATTACTGAACAGACATATCTCCAAGCCCAGCGGTCGAGAACTACTGTCAGTGATAAAAGGTTAAAAGAACGAGCAAAGGGGAAAAAATTGCCCAGCTCGACGAACAAGCACAACAATCGTGCCCCCCGCTCAATGTGTCTAATGCTGCGGGGACGGTGACCGCTTATGGCAATCTTGAAGATTACCTGCCTGACGATGCACTTCCTGATTTCATGGCGGTGGACGAACACAGATACGAGTACGGGAAGCCTCTCGTCAAAGATGAAAAATCTCTGACAACAATGATGCGAAGATTCCATAGTTGGTACATGAAAACCTGAAGAGAGTCTGAGGGGACGAACAGTTTGTATCTGAACATAAAGAGGAGCACGACCTCGTTTCAAATGATCTGTTGTGTGTTCCATTTGATGAGTTCTTCGCGTTCTTCAATCAAAAGGCCCTCGATAAATTAATGGTCTTTTGCTACTGCTTGTGAGTACTATTTCTGTCATTAAGTCTCTATATATAGCTCGGCTCTTTCATTGCATGTATTTATAATTAATTATCCTCAATATATTATGCAGATTGAAGATCGTCGAGTGCAAAAAACAAGAAATTTATGATATTGGGTTCATTAACACAAATATCATAGATGTATTTCTGGTTGAAAAGAACGTCAAAGAGGCCGAGGACAACTTGGTACGATCGTTGATCAAAAATCAAAACAAAGATACCATACTCTTTCCTTACAAGAGCAAGTGAGTGTTACTGTCGTGTGCATATTCGGTTTCCCTTATTACTCGAGCGAGGTTATAGTAATGTAATTGATGAGTTATGCATGCGTGCGCAGGTACCACTATATTCTTCTGGAGATTAAGCTTGAGCGGGGACTAGTAACCGTCTTAGACTCGAGACGGAAAGATCCCGAAACCTATGCAGACATGACTGAAATGCTCAGCAAGTAAGTTCAATCGATCATTATCGCACCATATCGGCAACTTTTTGTTCATTTCCCGATATCTCAAGTAATAATAATTATTTTCTTTGTCTTGCAGGGTTTGGAAACAGTTCACCGCAGAAGCTCCCGGACTGCTGAAGGAGCTGCGATATACATACCCGAAAGTAAGTACTACTGGGCTAGCTAGTTGCGCGCATCTCCCGTTGATTCTATAGCTATACTTTCATCAATGCCATTTATAATGCTTCATTATCAGTTTGATTGACCTCTATTTCTCGTAAAGTGCTTGTGGCAGGAGGAAGGGAATGATTTCTATGGATACTACGTGTGGGAGTTCATCCACACCGCGACTTTGAAAAACAAGCGGGGCTACTCCAAAAGACAATATGAAGTGCGTAAGCAATAATATTCACAATTTAATTTTATTACACCATCATTTCTGTTGAGTTTCATTCATATATATGTATTAATTAACCCCCTTCTTCAAATTAGACGTGGCAGATGCGGAATGAACTCCTAGAACCAGATCGCATGAAAGCAATTCAAGAGGAATTGGCGGGATTCTTTCTTGACCACGTCATCAATAAAGCCGGAGAATACCATGTGGAAATTGATTTCAAATGCTAGGGGTTTGTAATTAAGAGATCTTATACATATTGTACATGTATGTAGCCAGTAGCGTCGGATACATGATATGAAAACTTGTTGTTCGACCAATCTCTCGGAGAAGGAGAGGTCGATCGATCACTTCTCTCGGTATGCATGACGAACTTCTGTACTGAATGGTTCTCTCGATCACTTATGTATATATAGTACGTAGCGTCGACCAAGCACGGACATAAGAGAGGGCACTTCTCTCTATTAATTAGCTAGCTAACACAATATATGAAACACCTAAATTAACCCCCCAAAACCCCAACCCCCCTCCTTTCAAAATCAAAAAAACAAAAACCCTAGCCACTGGAATGCTGACGCGTGGATGCCTTCAAAGCTTAGAATGACGAGGAGGAACACCACCAAATTGTTGAGACACTCTGGATGAATGAAAAGATAAAAAAGTTGAGCCAAAGATGAAGAAATTTAAAAGTGGTCTTGGATAAGGCATAAGACTTATGGAGATCCATTCTTATGTCAAACTTTGAGAAGAATTTGAGAATAGCTCTGGAAAAAATATTAGAAGAGTCAGGTAAGATCTTGGAAAAAGACCTGTGGGTTAGGGCCCACTCAAAGATACACCGTTGAAGTGATTTTTAAAAGAGAGATTGCACCGGTTGAATTAAGTGGCTTGAATGAGATGTTAACCTCGAAATAGCTTGAACGGATTAAGAATGGAAACGCGAATGTTCTGAGATCGGGAGCAAATATATAGGGAGATGAGAATGATCAAGAGGTACACCAGCATGATAAAGCATTTGAAACGAGGAACGGGATATGATCAACACCGAAAGATTATATTTAGTTCACCGGAGAAGAAAAAAAGAACAAATAATGATAAACTAGAAACTTCCTTAGCAACTTCATGAGAATCACCGGGTAAGAACATTGATGGAAAAGAATGAAAAAACCTAACATGAATAAAATGGATACTTTATTACGGATTCTGGCTCCATGAGGAAAAGGGTAGGACGGTGGGAAAACAAAGGCAACTTGGGACGGATGAAATGAACGTTATTGAGAAAACTAAGAATTGATCTTGTGAATGTTGAAATGATTGGATTAGCCTGAAGAGAAGCACGCCGGATGGAAAAGAATTAACATGACAACCTGGATGATCGAAAGGATTAGCATTCACATCAAAATATGAGAACACCGCTTAGGAAAAGGTATGGAATCAACACTTGACTCTGAAGCAACTCGAATACCACAACAAAACAAAACCAAGATTTGTCTTGCAGAATAATCCCGAACAAATACATAACCCCTCATGCATTTGTTGGAAGGAACAACCTAGGTAACAACTTGAAGTCCCACCTGAGAACTCCTGAAACTTCTTGGTTATGCAATCTGGTCCCACGGCTACACGAAGCAAAAATCATCACACAACTCCTAGCAGAATTCTACGCTCCAATGTTCCGAATGCGTTCAACACATAACCAAGAAATCTCGGAAACTCGTTGTAACACCCACGATGCGGCTATATCTCCCACGTGTCGAAGCACGACTTAGAGGCATAACTGCATGGTGGTTTTGTCGCAAGAAGGGTCATCTTCACACAATCCCATGTAATGAACAAGAATGGGATAAAGAGAGTTGGCTTACAATCGCCACTTCACACAATACATAATTTAGATCATACATCATTCAAATACACTCATAGACCGACTACGGTCAAGTTCAAATGAAAAGAAGACAACCCCAAATGCTAGATCCCCGATTGTCCCGACTGGGCACCTCTACTGATCATCTGGAAACGATACATAGTAACGACCAAGGGCCTCATCAAATTCCCACTTCAGCTCAGTTGCGCCATCAGCGCCAGTACCCTCGGCACCTGCATCTGTTTTGGTAGGATCTGTGAGTCACGAGGAATCAGCAATCTCACACCCGCGAGATCAAGACTATTTAAGCTCATAGGTAGGAAAGGTGTAATGTGGTGGAGCTGCGGCAAGCACTAAGCATATATGGTGGCTAACATACGCAAATGAGAGCGAGAAGAGAAGCAACGCATCGGTCGAGAAGCTAGAAGCAATGAAGAAGTGATCCTGAAACTACTTACGTCAAGCATAACACAAACCGTGTTCACTTCCCGGACTCCGCCGAGAAGAGACCATCACGGCTACACACTCGGTTGATGCATTTTAAAGAGGTCAAGTGTCAAGTTATCTACAACCAGACATTAACAAATTCCCATCTGCCTCATAACCGTGAGCACGGCTTTCGAAAGATTATATACCCTGCAGGGGTGTCCCAACTCAGCCCATCACAAGCTCTCACGGTCAACGAAGGAATAGACCTTCTCTCGGGAAGACCCGATCAGTCTCGGAATCCCGGTTTGCAAAACATTCGACAATGGTAAAACAAGACCAGCAAAGCCGCCCGATGTGCCGACAAATCCCGATAGGAGCTGCACATATCTCGTTCTCGGGGCACACCGGATGAACACTACATACAACTAGAACTAGCCCTCAAGTTTCCCCGAGGTGGCACTGCAAGTGGCTCTAGTTTGGACCAACACTCAGAGGAGCACTGGCCCGGGAGGGGGGGGGGTAATAAAGATGACCCTTGGGCTCGCGAAAACCCAAGGGAAAGGGCTTAGGTGGCAAATGGTAAAACCAAGGTTGGGCCTTGCTGGAGGAGTTTTATTCAAAGCAAACTGTTAAGGGGGTCCCATAAATCACCCAACCGTGTAAGGAACGCAAAATCAAGGAACATAACACCGGTATGACGGAAACTAAGGCGGCAAGAGTGGAACAAGTCACCAGGCATAAGGCCGAGCCTTCCACCCTTTACCAAGTATATAAGGTGCATTAAATTAAACAGGAGATATTGTGATATCCCAAAGTATCCATGTTCCGACCTGGAACAACCTTCATCTTCACCTGCAGCTAACAATGCTATAAGAGGGGCTGAGCAAAAGCGGTGACATAGCCAGACAAAGGGTTTGCTAGGACAGGATGGTTAGAGGTTTAACATGTCAATAGGTAGGCATGGTAAACAATGGCAGGTAGGGCTAACATAGCGAAAGAGCGAGTACTAGCAAGCAAAAATAGAAGTGATATCGAAGGTATGATCATCTTGCCTGCAAGGTTCTCAGAGTTGACGAAGGCTTGATCCTCATAAGCGTACTCAATAGGTTCCTCGTGCACGTACTCGTCTCCCGGCTCTACCCAAAGCAGGAACACAAGCAAGGAACCACAATAAATCACGATGCAATGCACAAGCAACATGATGCAATACATGTCATGATATGCGAGATGTGATATGCAATGCATATGCGTGCTTCGGGAGGAAAAAGGATGAACAAGGCATCAACTTGGCAAACCAAGTATGCCGCTAGAAAGATGAGATGATTTCGGTTGAAATCTATATAAAGAACACCGGATTCGGATGCACGGTTTGCAAATGACAAGCAAGACAAGAATGACACAAAGCTGCGTTTAACAGCACGATGCTACTTAGCATGCAACAAGAAACTATGCTACAGCACCCCAACATGAAAACAAAGCATATGGCAATGATCTACAGGAGATGATTTACAGAAGAGGAACACTGAGCTACGGCTAAATCGCATCATATCAGGTTCAAAGAAGCATGGAGAAAGTGCAAAAAATTATCAGGCTGGACATGGCATAAACAGCAGCACGAAGCAATGTTCAGAGCAGGTTATCAACATGCTACAGGAACTTATAATAGCAAAATAAGACATGGCATGAATCTACTCAAAGCCTAGATCAAAAGTCCCTTACTGACCATAAGCTAAAAAGGATCAGAAAATATGATGGCACCCACGTAAACATAGCAAGTTTCGTTAACAGATTTCAGCAAACAAAGCATGGCATTGAAATAATTATGAAGGCACCTTCGCGAGCTCGATGCACTCACTATAGAGCATCTCATGATAAACTAATCATACATCCATCAAGCAGAAATGTCATAGAAGCTATACATGGCAAGAAACAACATCATAGCATACCCGGATCAACTACAACAACCTCGGCCAAATTGAATAACATGTAAACAATCTGCCAGGAAACATTTTGAAGCAAAAGTAGAGCACGAAAACGACATGCTAGACTACTCCATAATTGCAACCAGGACCATGGATGGATAGAGCAAAACAATGTTTTCAAAACACCCTTACTGAAGTATCTCAAATTATGCATGGATCTCTCTGTAGCCACATGTTTACATGGCATCAAATTTACAGCAGAACAGGAACTAAAACCAGCATTAACACGAAGCCTAGTTTGCATGCTTGTGCTAGTCACCACATTTATCACAAAAATACATGGTAAGCACCTCTGTAAAGAAGACATAGCCTAGTTCAAAACACATTTAGGGACCAAGTTCATAGGATGCACACATCAATCATGGCAAAAATGACAAAAGAGCTCGTGCTGATAAGAATCTGAAACTAACATTATGAAGCCCTCTTCCAACAGCATTTCGGGCATCAAGATGAGCTCAAATGCAAATGATGCAATGGAATGAAATGATATATTCTTCGAGACAAACAATTTGACATATTACACGCACGAAACGGAGCTACAGGTGCGAAGATGTGATGCGATGAACATGCAACAATTTTAACAGCAGAATATTGACTTAGTGAAAAAAACGGGGGGGAAGAGGTCAACCCGAATCGGATCTGGATCTGGCCGGATTCGAGGTTCGCTGGCCGGAGGGGTTCGTCGGAGTTCGGGGCGCGGCCGGAGTTGGAGGGAGATGGCTGGGGCGGCGCTGCTCCGGCC
>NC_041385.1:730457258-730464630 GCF_002162155.2 Triticum dicoccoides
CTCGCCCACGTGGCAGCTCGCGATTCGCTGGGGCGCGGCGGCGGACGCGTCCGGCTCCGTCCGGACGTGTCCGGCGGCGCGGAGAGGGATTTTGCTAGGGTTTCGCCCGTGAATTTCGGAGGGGGAGGCATATTTATAGGTAGAGGGAGCTAGGAGTGTCCAAATGAGGTGTAGTTTTCGCCAACACGATCGTGGTCGAACGACCGAGAGCATGGAGGGGAGTTAGATGGGTTATTGGGCTGTTTTGGAGGGGTGTTGGGCTGCAACACAACAGAGGCCTTTGCGAGAGTGCGGTTAACCGTTGGAGTACCAAACGAGCTCCAAATGACCTGAAACTTGACAGGTGGTCTACCGGTGCTATACCAGGGCCACTTGGCAACGCTCGGTCCATTCCGAGAACGTTCAACACCCGCACACGGAAAGAGACAAGAGGGGTGCACCAGTGCATGTGGGAGTGTCGGATCGTGAAACGGACAACGGGGAAAAAGCTCGGATGCATGAGACGAACACGTATGCAAATGAGATGCACATGATGACATGATATGGTATGCATGACATGAATAAAATGCAAAACAAAAGACAAAAACCCAACCACGGAGGGAATATCATATCACATAGCCGAAAATGGCAAGAGTTGGAGTTACAAAGATGGAAAGATACATCCGGGGTGTTACACTCGTGTACCTCAGACCTTCGAACACACAGTGATACTATTCATGGAAGATCATCCATGCTATCTCCTCCAGTACTGGGGATAAGTCACGACACTGTTTGCCACAATGAAAAGTATGGGAGCGTTTTGATGTCGGCATCCTCTGGTATTCACGAACTGAGACGATAACAACTATGATGGAAACCCCTTGGAGCTCAACTCCCCTGGTCCAATACATACAATCGGGAGGCACCAAGATAGAATTCTCGTCACATCGATATTGCAACGATTCCAACAATACCCGTGTGATCCTAAAAAAATTGAGTGAAAAAGAGGAGAGTGAAGTTAAAACATCTACGCCATGAGTCCTCACCAGAGCGACGAGGGGATGAGGAGTAAAAATAAATCCTACTTTCCGATATATATAGCTTGACTCAAAATAGTTATTTTTCTAGACTCAACAATGGCAGCGGTTCGATCAATCAAGGGGGCTCCTAAGGTCGGTAAGGCTCTGATACCAACTTGTAGCGACCAAGATGCGATTCTATCCCAATCACGAGATGAATTCATGATCAGGGCACAACCGCATTTCGAGCGCATAGCAAGGTGGATATCATTACAACATACCATGTACTGAATAGATGGGAGTACGAGATAAAGTCTTCCACTCGCCACAAGTTACAACATTCATACAACAATACATCAATACATGTCAACCATCATATAGAAGAGCAGGACCCGACTACGGGTGAAATCAAACAAAAAAGAAGAATGACATCCACCCTGCTAATCCCAGGCTCCCGATCCAGAACCTATATCCCTTGATCGAAGAAGAAGTTGAAGAAGAACTCCAAACAAGCAAGCATCGCACTCACGTCAGATCATCACATTACCTGTACCTGAAGCTGTTGTTGTAGTAATCTGTGAGCCACGAGGACTCGGCTATCCCATTACCAAGGGTATCAAGACTAGCATAGGTTAATGGGTATGGAATGGATATGTGGTGAGGCTGCAGCAGCACTAAGCATTGTATGGTGGCTAACTTACGAATACCAGAATAATACGAGAAGTTACGCTAATGGTCGCAAGCTAGTAATGATCAAGAAGTGATCCTAAACTACTTACGTTCAAACATAACTGCATCGTGTTCTCTTCTCAACTCACTTGAAAAGAGACAATCACGGTTACACACGCGGTTGGTGTATTTTAATTCGGATCTGGTGTCAAGTTCTCTACAACCCGATATTAAAAACTCCCATCTGCCACATAACCGTGGGCACGGCTTTCGAAAGGTTAAACCCTGTAGGGGTGTCCCAACTTAGCCCACGACAAGCTCATGATCCGCGGAGACAATCCTCCATCACGGGACAACCCGATCAAACTCGGCTCGGTGCACAAGACATTTCGACAATTGCAAAACAAAACCATCAAGACCTCCCAATATGCCGACACCCCGATTGGAGCCGCGCGTATCTCGAAATCAGGCCATGATCGGATGAGCTCAGCGTACAACAACTGATACCCAAGTTTCTCGGGGGGAAGCCGCACACGACTCTGTTTTGGACCAACACTCATGAGGAGCATGGCCCCAGGTTGTAGATTAAGAATCCTCGGGTGCTAGCCGGTCCCTATGCAAGTTTCAATTGTTATTAGGCAAATGGTAAAACCAATGTTGGGCCTTGCTGAAAGTGTTTTATTCAAAGCGAACTATCAAGGGGGGCCATAAACCCGATCATGTTAGGAACGCAAAATCAAGGAACATAACACCGGTATGATGAAAACTAGGGCGACAAGAGTGGAACAAAAAACCAGGCAAAAGACCAAGCCTTCCAACCTTTACCAAGTATATATGTGCATTAATTAAATAAGAGATATTGTGACCCCATGATATCCATGTCCCAACATGGAACAACCTGCAACTACACCTGCAACTAGCAATGCTATAAGAGGGGCTGAGCAAAGCGGTAACATAGCCAAACAACGGTTTGCCGGGGTGGTGGAAAAGGTTAGAGGCTGTCATGGCAATTTGGGAGGCTTGATAAATGTGTGGTAGGTAGCGCGACATAGCGATAGCCTGGAGACAACTAACATAGCAAATATAGTAGTGAAATTTGAGGTTATGGTCATCTTGCCTGAAATCCCACTAGGAAGAAGAACAAGTCCATGCAGAACACAAACGGGCGTAGATGAACCAAGCATAGTCAAACGAATCCTCACAATCGCAACAAAACCGGGACTATCAAGAAGCAGCACTAGAAAGAAGCAAGCAACATGGTACAAACACAAGCATAAACATGGCATGATGCACAATCAAGTATGATGCATGTCCGGTTTAGATAGACATGGCATGGCAAAGTGCAACTAACAATACTACAAAATATGTGGAGCTCAATATGCAACCCGTTGCATATTGACGAAACACCACATCCAATTCTTTAGTTCGCTCTCGTTTATACTACTAATCAATATTAAATCTTGGTTAACATGGCAAGAGGAGAAGCATAATGAAACTACCTATCTAGGCAAGTCTAAATGAGGCCGGAAACAACAAACAACAATTACGGTAAATCCCCACATGTCATTTAGCAATTTAATGCAAACAACAATTTTAAACATTTTAAATGTTGTTATCATGATGTCACTACAGGAATCAGGCACTTTGTCGTCCGCCATGGCTGACAGCAAAGGCGTGCCTAGCGGACGGCAAAGGCCTTTGCCGTCTGTTAGCACACAACAACAGGTCCGGCTGAATAGGCTACGGCAAAGAGCTGGCGGACAGCAAAGATGATATGGTCTTTGCCGTCCGCCAGCCCACGACAAAGGACTTGGACGGCACACGTGCCAGCTTATGGCCGTTAGGGGGTTAACGGTGCACTTTGCCGTCAACCAGCGGACGACAAAGTAACCAAATAGGCCAGCCCCCCAGGTTGCATAGGTAGTTGCCACATGGCAGCTTTGCCGTCTGCTGGCTGAAGTCAAATCTCTTTGTCGTCTGCCAGCGGACGACAAAGATCACGTATAGCTGCTATTTTTCTGTTTTTCTTAGATTCATTCAATTTCAACAAACAAGTTTGAACACACAAATTTCACAGCAGACATATCCAACACACAAGTTTCAATAGATATACATACTTAACCAACACATAGTTCCATCCATACATATTACAATAGTTTCACATTGTTCATCTAACACCTATCCATCCATATAACAAGTTCCACATTGTTCATCGATACAAAATAAAAGCAGAAAGGGAAAAGAAGCACTCCATCCATGCAAGCTTCCGTGAAGTAAATGAAATCTGCAAAATGGAAAACAAGAAAGTTAGAAGAAGAATACTAGAATAATAATAATAAGAAGAAGAAGAACTAGACTAGAAGAAGAAGTAAGCATACTTAGGTAAAATGGAGCTAACCTAGCTAATTATGCCATTTTTGGGTGAACTAAGCATATTATAGCATTATTGATATAAAGCAACTAAGTATAGGTCTTTATTGAGCTAACCTAGGTAACTAAGCATATTAGAGCTAACTTAGAGCTAACTTAGGTCATTTTGGAGAAGAAGAAGAAGAAAAAGAAGAAGAAGAAGAAGAAGAAGAAGAAGCAGAAGAAGAAGAAGACTAGAAGAAGAAGAACAAGAAGAAGGTTTTTACCCTTTTCCTTCTCATTCTTCTTCTTTTATTCTTTCTTTTTCTTCTTTTTCTTCTTCTATTCTTTCTTTTTCTCCTCTTCATTGTTTTTCTTCTTATTATTCCTTATTTGTGTCATTTCAGAGCTTACATAGGTAATTATGCCATTTTTAGCTAACTAAGCTTATTATGTCCATTTGGATGAAAATAAGGTAAGTATAGGTCATTTTTGTGCTAACATAAGTAATTATGTCATTTTTGAGCTATCGTAGGTAAAATGGATCATTTTGGAGCTAATCTAGCTAACATGGATCATATTGGAGCTAACCTAGGTTAAATGTGTCATTTTGGAGCTAACTTAACTAATTATGCCATTTTTTAGTTAACTAAGCATAAATATGCCATTTTTTACACAATTAAGCCAAGTGTATGTCATTATTGAGCAAACCTAGGTAACTAAGCATATTAGAGATAACTTAGCATATTAGAGCTAACTTAGGTCATTTCTGAGGAAAGAAAGTGTAGATCATTTTGGAGATCTAACATACCTGACATTGTTCACTCCTCCTCCTTCTTCTTCTCCTTCTTTATCCTGATGCGCCAAGAGCGGCGAGGCAGTGAAGGAAGTGGGATGTAGTCTTCTACCACAATTGACATGGTCATGTCGCCTAGCTGTGGGATCTCTGGCGCCACCACCATCGCGGGGTCATTGTCAAGCACCACCACCATCACGAGGCCATCTTCAGGCAGCACCATCGCTAGGTGTTCCTCAGCCACCACCATCTCTAGCCCATCATGAGCCACCACCATCTCTTTCCCATCGTTAGCCACCACCATCGCTAGGTCATCCTCAGCCACCACCATGTCTTGCCCATCATCAGCCAGCACCTCCTCATCCCCACTCTGCTCCTCTTCCTCCCCACTCCATTTTGGATCATCCTCACTGCTGCTTTTGCTATAGCTAGAGTCGGTGCTGCTTTGGTTGTAGCTAGAGTCGCTGCTGCTGCTCCCATTGCCGGACCAAATGCAACAATGACCGTTAACAATCGATGTGAGACAAAGCCAAATGTAGAGGAAGAAGAGGCAGAACATACTGGCATCATCATCGTCCAGGTAGCGCATGCGACACATAGTCGTGTTGAACACCTTCATGGTGAGCATGGCGTCGCCGTCGTACCTAAAGAGAAGGAAGTACCCGTGCCGCGGGTCATAGGCACGGTAGAACTACTCCCAACCACGACACACGTACATGTAGCCGTACCTGATCACCAGCTGCACGTCCGAATACCTGCGAAACCCGCTGCTGGCCTGTCGCAGCTTCACATTCTTTGGCCGATGGCCGTCCAGCATCTTCATGAAAGTGTCAGGCAGCCTCTACTGCGTGGGACAAGGAGTGATGTAGCAAACAACAGTGTTATCATAAAGAGATGGGTGAAGGGGAGATCTCTCCTTTTACATACCTGCCTCCTGGGTGAATTCTCAAGTATGATACTGAAGAACTCGAACGCATCCAACTCGTACTCCAGTGTGGCAGAGCGCAGCCTGCGGTGGTGGCCTCCCCCCATCTCTGATAAGTAGCAGAAGAGACCAATTAGTAATGCTCATGTTTAAAATTGATCATAGACAAGTTGATCATAGGTACATTAGCAGTAATATTGTTTTGTTTTGTTTTGGAGTACTTCAAATGTAGGAGCTACGTTTACCACCATCATTTACCACCAATAGATATGAGCTACGTTTTCTTAGTTTTATCGAGATTTTTTTAAGCTAATGATACCAATTTCATGCCATATAAATCGATAAGCCACACACATGTTATGATTACACGATATCATGAATGTTTCTTCAAAGTTAAACAAGGATTATATATATTTAGTGAGTCAAGATAAACGCAAGCATCTAATAAATTTAACAATCATTTGTCCACTTGGGCAGAGACATGCAACTGTGCCCGAAGGGTCCATCCAGGATCTAATACAATAACTCCCCAGTGGAGGAAAAATGGGAGGAAATCACCTTGCATGACAGCTCCTATACATTGAAGAGAACATTTAACAGACTATTATTTCAAACAAAGAACTAATTTACCCCGTACGAGCTAACAAACATCTATCTAGCAACAAGCGTGCGCACCATTTTTTGATGAGGAAAAGATAGTCACATGCAACTGACGAGGATGAAAGCATCACAGACATGTTCACTTCGAAATCCCTCTAAGGCAACGATCCATCCCACATCAGTACAACAAGCAACTACACGGGCCTAGCAGGTAGCAACCTCGCATCAACAATCAGCTGAGTAGATACATTCCTAAACATCTTCTACATCATATACAACCGCCGGCGGATCTAAACATCTTCAGTAAACAAAGCGAATAATCTAGAGATGCATGACAGCCACACAAACACACACACATGTTATGATTACATGAATGTTCCTCACAAAAGTTATACAAGGATTATAACTACTTGTCAAGCCAAGTAAAACACAAGTAGTTGAGAAAATTTACAGTCACTTAACCTAGGAGATGCAACTGCCCTAATGCCTCAGCCAAGATCTAATACAATAACTCACCAACGCATGAAAAAATCAGGAGGAAAGCATCATGCACAATAGCTCCTTTAACAGAACTAAAACCTGAAACAACGAACTAATTTAGCACATAGAAACAAGAAAAGATGGTCACAGGCATCTGAGAGCTTCATAGATATTTTCACTTGAAGGGCCTAAAGTGGATCTAAATACTAGCGAGGCAAATGATCCAACCAGCACCAGTACAGCAAGCAACAGCTGAACAACTCCATTCCTAAGCGTCTTCTACACCACATATGGCTACCGAAGAACCTAAACCACCACCAAATTCGGACCAAGAACAGGAACAAATCGTGACTACTAGTAGCAAAAAAACATGCGTTCAGCCTCCAAATCAAAGCACAGCACGGCGGATCGAACAAAGACTAGACTAGCATGAGGAGTCCAACGTAAACCATGCTGGAAAGAAATGGAGGAAGGAGGGAATTTTTCGCCGTACCTCACTTCGACATCTTGGAAGAGGGGGCGGTACCGGGCGGTGGCGGCGGAGGGGGAAGGATG